>NW_026252024.1:0-146884 GCF_025201335.1 Gilbertella persicaria
AAGGGGCCATCAAAATGATGTCTTATAATGTTGCTGGCTTACAGGCCTGTATCAAAAAGGGATTTAATCGCTACATAGATGCTGAAGATGCTGATATTGTTTGTATTCAAGAACATAAACTCAATGCACCTTCATCTACTGCTGTGAATGATAAAGTGTATAAGTATCGGTACTGGGCTATTGATGAAAAAAAGGGTTATGGTAAACATAGGCTCAATTTATGCAATACATGCTAATGTGAGCTGATTATAGCTGGCGTTGCTTTCTTTAGCAAATACAAGCCTGAGGAAGTTAGTTATGGCATTCCAGGCTATGAAAGCACGACTCGCGGTAGAGTGATTTCCTTGACTTTTCCCCAGTTTACGTTGATTGGTTGTTATGTTCCTAATGCGGGTGATAAGCTTGTCAGATTGCCTGAGAGACAAGTATTTAATGAACATATGGAAAAATACATTCGATCCCTTCAAAAAGCAGGCAAATCTGTCATTTGGACAGGGTAAGTTTACAATCGCATAAGTATGTTCAAACAACCTATCCTGTTTTGTTAGTGATTTAAATGTGGCACATACAGAAAACGACCTTGCTCGCCCTGAAACAAATCAAAGATCTGCTGGCTTCACTATTGAAGAAAGAACAGACTTTAGCAAGGTGCTGAGTCCTTCTAATCAGGATCCTTCTTTGCCTGGATTGATTGATACTTGGCGCCACTTCAATCCTACACAAAAAGGCCATTATACATTCTATGGTTATCGCTTTAGATGCAGAGAGAAATTGATGGGATGGCGTCTGGATTACTTTACTGTTACACCAGACTTAATGGACCATGTTGTATCCAGCGAAATTAGACATGAAGGCTGGGGAGCAAGTGACCATGTACCTCTTGTCTTGACTTTAAAAGATGTCAAATTACAATAAGTCTTTATTTAAATAAATTGATATTAAGCTGCATTGGGTTTTTGTTCAATTTGGTCGGGTTTGAATGACTGATAATTGCCATTGGCAGGAACAATAGGGGTGTTTATCAATGTAGGTGTAGTAACAGTAGAAGGATAATAGTTCTGTGCCGTATAGTCTGGCTGCGTATAGTATTCTTGGTGATCTTGTGGATAACTTGCTGTATTTATGGTTTGGTGATACCCATATTCCTCATCATTCAAATTCATGTAACCTGATGTAGGAGGTACAAAACGACGGGCATGCTGTTCAAAAGGAGATGCTGGGCTGCCCAAAGAATGTGGATCGACAGTGTTCTCGGTCATTTTGAAACCTTCTTCCCCTACAAAATCAGTGGGTCTATCTCTACGACGAGTACGACTCGTGCATCCACCACGACGATTCATCCAAGTCAAAAGACCGCCAATGGCAGCAACACCCACTTATCATGCATGAGTACATCTAGCATTGAACAGTTTGACTTACCTAGACAGCCGACCACTGAACCAGCAATAACCGCAGTCTTATTGTTTGAACCATCATCCTCTTGCTTATCTGCTTGACTAGTAGGTGTCATTGATGAAGCGCTTATGGAAGAAACATTATCAGTAGCAGAAGGGCGGTTTCTTTCTGTTGTTCTGGAAATGGTTGTGCCTCCAGCAATCGTTGTCAATGGGGTTTTATCATTATCTGTTGCTGTACTATCCGTTGTTTGTGCAGCATCTGTTGTTGCCTTTGTTGTAGTGACTGGATCCATTGTGGTGGTGGTGATAGCTACTGGTTTCTCGCTTGTTGTCTGTTGCTCGGCCTGTGTTGTTGTTGTTGTTATTTGAGGTGCTTGAGTAGTAGTAGCAGTAACAGTAGTGGTGATTTGTGCCTGAGTTGTTGTTACTTGTGCTTCTGTTGTAGTTGGGTTGGATGGTTGGGCATCATTTGAGGACACCTGCTGAGAATAAACAATGGTTGAGCATTGTAATAATAAAATTACTAATAGAATAGATTTTCTTAAACAAGGTTTCATTATTGTTAATATAAAAAAGAAAGAAATAGAGAAACGAAGGAAAATCCTGGTTTATTTATAATTTAAACAATCGATTGAAAGGCCGTACGGAAGATCGTCCTTTTGTACTCTGTTTTTTTTTTATTCTCTGTAGATGGCATTGGTTATTTTTTATTTATTTTTGCTCTGATATATAAAAGATAATTTTACACAGGAGCAAGAAAAACAAATGGATTGACCTGTATCCTTCATTGTCTTGCTTCAGTGTAAGATTCTGTAGTCGAATTCATCTTGATTCATCGGAATTAGGCCATATTTCTTTTAGATCTCTTTATTCTGCATCTCAGAATGAATTCTGCCGCTTATATCAAACGGATCAGTATAGTCAAACGAAGAACCATAGCTATTGAATCAGTTATGCCTGTATTGTTTTTTAACAAGCTATTCTTATGAGACAAATATAGTCAAATCTAAACCAACTTGAATTCAACATTTGCTACTAAATACACAGTCCGATGAAGCATTGGTTGAAGCATTCTATCCCACTGATTTTTCTAAAAATATATAGATGCAATGGAATTATTGTGTAATTATAAACTGAAATTCTGCTTATCATACATGAAAAGCAAGCCTTGATTTAGCACAAGTAACGCATCTTGTTTTAATCAAATCGTTTCTATGCTTCATCAAGAAGGTGTATCCATATTTTATTTTTATGAAAAGAGTCCAGAACCCCTAAGTTAGCCTAGACAGTCTAAATCGAATTGTGCAACAAAAAGGACAATGTCCCTGGATTTCAATATCAGTCGTCAGTTACTTGAATTCGATGACGCACCTTTAGGTTTCTCTTGGCATGAAAAGTGCCTTTTTTTTTCTTGAATTTAATACTCCTCTTTTTTTTTGTTACTATGACACTATGTTCTGCGATCGTATTGTTTTTCTGTCTAGTTAATTTGATTCAATATTCTATTCAACAAGACTGTATACACCCTTCTAATTTTTCAGATTTTACAGTTGTGTTAATAAACACCACCGTCATTGTTACAGGAGGAAACGCAGTAAATATACATACAATTCATCAAACCAAAAGCTAATTATTGTATAGCAAAGCCTACAAGTATGGTCTCGAGATTTAATCAATGCACCAGAGAATTGCTGGATATTTCATGAATCAAATCAAACCGATCTTTACTTACCTTATAGAAATGGAATTGGATTCAAAGTATCAGATACAGCCATTGCTGCACAAGCAGGGGATTCAAACACATCCCTTTTATCGAATCTCTCATTTTTTGATTTAGTCACAAAAACATGGTCTACTCGTATGTCTCACACATACGCACAAGATAACATGTCTTATTGATTTGCTTACTGTAGCAACCATATTTCAGGGCACACCACCTTCTGCTCGAGCACGCATGTCTGTCTCGCTTAATACAACCACCCACATCGCTTATTTCTATGGAGGTAGAACAGAACTGATGCAACCATCTTCCAGCAATTATGTAAGCATCGATGGTATACTTGCTTTTAGAACTGACCTTGACTAGTACAATGCATTTTATTCATTTGACATCAATACCTTGACATGGCATTGGCCAGATACATTATATTCTGGAGGAAATAGAGCAGCAAGATACGGACATAGCAGTAATTTAATATCAGAGCGTTTGTTTATCATTGGTGGCAAAACAGCAGTATATGCTTCTGATCTGGATCATTGGGTTACTTCACCCGTTGATTTGCAGAGTGTGTTGAGTAAGTTAAGATAGTTTGACCATCGATTCACTTGTGTAGTTTATGATACAGTTCAACATCAGGCAGTCACCATGGCCGCCCTAGGCAATATACCTTCTTCTCGATATAGTTTCTCGGCTGTCAATGGTACCTTATTCGCATCAATACAGTCAAATTCACATATGTGTTAATGTTAGGGCCTGATGGAAAATCGATTGTTTTATTTGGTGGTCAAAATGCGTCTAATAACCACTTGTTTGATGCTTACAATGATGTGTATGTGTTGGACACATGTACACTGAACTGGTCTCAACCCATCATCAAGGGAACACCACCTGTGGCTCGTGCTGGACATGAAGCCATTCTTTTCCAAGACCAATACATGGTGATCATGATGGGTAACATATCACCTGATAAAGCCAACAAAACTGATAGAACCATAGGCATTCAAAACTATTCTAGTGGCTCAGGGCCTGTTTATATTGACGATACAGCTGTTTTAGACATGAACAGTTGGACGTGGATCAGCCATATTCCTTCACACCTATCTCAGCCTACCACTCCACCTACCTGTCGATTCTCATTTCCAGTGGTCATACCTGACGATACGAGGGATGGAAATACCACTGCTTTTGATCCAACTGTCGTCTCTAACACAGACACATCACCTACAACAAAACAATTGGCGTTAGGAATCACGTTTGGTGTCTTGGGTTTCTTACTTTTAGCAACAGCCGCTGTTATTTTTATACTGAGAATACGAAAAGATGTGGATGCAACACAGAATCCTCGTTGGTTAAGAAGAAAAAAGAAAGAACCCTTATCCTAATATACCAATCTTGTTGTCAATGTGAACTGGCAACATTCTAGTTCTATATAAACACTTGTTATTGTTTTCTCTTTTTAACATTATCATGAATGACAAACGTAGTGATCCTGTCTTTTATGATAATTCAAGTGGGTATTATCTGCCTCCACCTGATGTGATTCAAGTGCCTTGGGATAATGATGATTTTACATTGTGTCTTGATAATTTTTCATCTAAGCGAATCATTGGTAGTAAATATGTCAAATATCCAACCACAGCCTCTCCTTTGCGTCGGCAATGGCGTTCTTCCCATACTTCCTCAGATGTTCCTCACGAAAACGACAAGGAAGAAAACAAGAGTAAGAAATCCATCACTTTACCTGGTGTCGACGAAGAAAAAAAAGATGAAGCTTGGATCTTATCAAGAAAACCAGTGATCACAAAGAAAAAGCGTCTGGTCAAACCAACAGACGATACATTTCCCTACAACAACAGTAGCCATCTTGCCCATCATCGCGTTGACAACAAACTAAAAAAAAAGCCCATCAAGGTTGCTATCCCTCGACAACCAAGTCAGCGTGCTGAACATGTATCTCCACTTTTGGATTCATCCATTATACTCAAAGACGAAAATGATATCTTTCATACTTCGCCACAGCTCTCGCCTCGTATCTCTTTTGCAAGGAGGAACTCAAATGCGTCTTCGTGTCTGCCTAGTATTGCTTCTGTCTCGAGCTTTAATCTGTCTCAAAGTCAAAGTGAATCATGGAAAGTAACTCAACAAAGACCATGGAGAAGCAATTCACCTATTATTGTCTCTACCACACCTACTATCTACAGTAGACCCAATACACCTATCAAGACCATGAAACTCAACCACAAGACAAGTGCGCTTTCTGCAGAACCACCCAGGTCCAATACAAGTGCTTCGACGGAACACAAAGTCATGCCTAAAAAAACAGAGGCCTTTTATGCAAACAGAACCTCTTCTGTTTATTCCAGTCGAGACTCTTTGTCAAGCAAACCAAGGACTTATTCAGGTTATTTTAATCCTACGTTTTCTCTCTTGAACAAGAAAGCAAAGAGAAGAAATAGTCAAAAAAAAAAGTCTTTAGGTCTTTTCTCAAAACTTGTCAAGAATTTAAAGCATCATTTTGTCAAGACACAATAATAAAAAAAAACTTTTTTTTTCTCTCTCATGTCTTTTCGACCTAATAAAAAGCAACCCAAACCTACTAAACAAGCTAAACGATATAGAGCAGGTCAAGTACCTGAAAACTATGTTGATGATCTATCTGATTCTTCAGAAGAAGAACAAGAAGAACAACAACCAGAACAAGAGATAAGAAAGCGTGTGGGTGAACTTCAGTTTGCTAAAAAAGAAATCAATACAGGGATTCAACAAACTGCCATTTCTGATAAAGATGTCAGCAGTGATCGACGACTTAGAAGACTACAACAAGCTCAACAAGCTCAACAACCCACAGAAAGAAGAAGAAGACATGATTCTGAGGAAGAGGAAGAAAGCGATAGTGAAGAAGAAGAAGCAAAAGCAAGAGAGCGTATACGTTTAAAACAAAAAGCATTAGAACAACAACAGCAAGATGAAGAGGCGATGAAGCCTCAACAAGACATTCAGGATGAGGAGGAGGAGGAGGGAAACGAACAACAAGAGGAAGAAGAAGAAAGCTCAAGTGAATACGAATCATCCAGTGAAGAAGACGACGATGCCATCACACGTTTACCTAAACCTGTGTTTATACCAAAAGCTCGCCGAGAAACTATTCTACAACAAGAGAAACTTGCTAAGGAAGCAGAAGAACACGAAAAGCGATTAGAACAAGAGTTAGAAGAAAGAAAGAAACAATCGCATGATATGTTGGCTGAAGAATTAAAGCGTGAAAGAGAACAAGATGCAGAAAAGGATCTGACACATTACGAAGATGCAGTGGACGATACAGATGGGTTAGATGAAGAAGCTGAATTTAATGCTTGGCGAGTTAGAGAACTGACACGTATTAAGCGTGATAGAGAAGAACGTATTGCGTAAGTTGACCATCCCTCTGTAAAGCAATTGACTCATTTTAATCTTAGTCGTGAAAAAGAAGAAGAAGAGTTGGAACGTAGAAGAGCTTTGCCTGAAGATGTGCGATTAAAAGAAGACTTGGAACGGGCAGAAGCAAGCAAAGACAAGGAGCGTGGCCAATTTACATTTTTGCAGAAATACTATCACAAAGGTGCCTTTTATATGGATACGGATGATGAAATCTTTAAGCGTGATTACTCTGCTCCTACAGTAGATGAAGTACGTAACAAAGAAGTCTTACCTGAAGTCATGCAAGTAAAGAATTTCGGTCTTGCTGGTCGTACCAAATACACACATTTAGTCGATCAAGATACTTCCACCAAGGATTCCCCCTGGGAGAATCCCCTGGCTAAACGTAGAAGAACAAACAATGATAATTGATAATAAAAAACTATATATTTCTATGATGATTTACTGTAAAGATAGGTTGCATAAATCACAAGCAATGCACCCATGCCAAACACAAGATCGACTTGAGCCTGGAATAGCCAGACACTGACAATACTAGACAAAATGATACTAATACTTGTAGCAAATCCTTTCAGGATATTGTCTGCATAACGAACAACAAGGCCAACAATTAACCCACCACCTGCTTGAATCAAAATGACAATCCATGTCAGCGTAGAATAATGCTGAAAGAAGCCCTGCTGTATGATTTGATGACCATCTTGCAATCCAACCATAAAGACACCACCCAATAGGACAGAAAACAAAGATAGTTGAATATTACGAATCCATAGTTGCATTCGATCGTCAAATGGAATAGTCAATACACGCTCTGGTTTTGTGTAATGTCCTTCCAAGTCTTGTTCTTTTTGTTTGACAATCTTTTCAAAATAGACACCTGCAAGACCTGATAGGATACAGGCTACCAGAACAGACACAATTCCCTTCAGATTGGATTGATTACCAATACTCTCTGTTTCCACTGTCTCATAACCAAGCCATGTATTCAATGCATTCTTGGGTATCACGACAAATATAATACCTACAGTTAAAATAGCCAATGCTGTCCATTTTGTGCTGGATAGTTTACGATGCAATATGACGACACTAAAGAAAGCTGTTGTCAATATCTTAAGTTGATAAGTCACTTGGAATGTAGCTGCATCTAGGTTTGTGGCTGCTATATATTGAAGGTTGTTCTATATAGACACTTGTTGTAGTCAATGGGCGTCAATCCGTAAAACTTACTTGAACAAGATAAAGAATAGCTGGTATAGCGAGTTTAATGGACTCTCGCCAGTGAATAATAAGCTCTTGATATAAAAATAGAGCTAAGTTCGATAAAGAGCGAATACGAAAAGGTAATAAACTATAGACAACACCAAAACAGACACTCGTCTTTATCACTTCACTCATCAAGACAGCAGTCGAAGCCAAATAAAGCTCATCTTCAGGTACACTCGCTCGAGTATATCGCATCGTCAAGATGAGTGCACTGTTCTGTATGACGAGTGTCAATAGAGAAATGTGCTTGAGATTCTTTTTGTCTATTCTCCTCTTTTGTTAACTTCTTTTGTCTAATTGTGTTGTTATTCTTTACCCATGAAATAAATAAATAAAAAACGAAAAAAAAACACGAAAATGATGACAGAATAAATTTTCATTGGCTTACTCAAACGCATCTCTTCTCTCATGTCCTTCTGGTTTATGCTGTGTAACTGTGCAAAGAGATCAATTTATTTCAATGAAATTTATTTTTGAGCCTTGAGGACCTTCTTGACGATCTTTTGTTCTTCGATCAAAAAAGCACGGACAATACGATTTCTGACACAGTGGGCACAACGGGAGCCACCGTAGGCACGGCTGACGTGCTTGTTGGTCTTAGAGACAGTGGCGAATTCACGGGCACGAAGAGCCTTGATCTACATAAAATGTAAGATTAATACTGTACAATTCCCTCTCTTCTATCTCTTGACTTACACCAGCGAGAGTTTCACCACAGTCACCACAACGAGGAGCCTTGACAGGCTTCTTTTCGTATTGGTAGACAAGGTTACCACCTAAATTGAATTAATACAATCCACATAACTCGACTCTATATTTACCGGGAGTCTTGACAGCTCTAACACGGTTAGAACGAGTGTTGTAAGAGAGACGACGTCTGTAGGTAAGTCTTTGAGCCATTGCTGATGATTAAATTATCTAAATGACAAATGTCAAAAAGTGAAAATAGACATAAATTGGAGAGAGAAAATCAAAAGAAAAGAGGTCTTGTTAGTAACGTTGTTGGATTGATGGATGGATGTATTTAGTTTACCTCCCAAAGGCAGCAATAGAATGAAAGGGGGATTCATCTTATGAGCTCTTGGCCCTATACAAACTTTGACGCTGTGGAGGATGTTGGGGGTGCTGGATCCCCACTAGAATTGAATCTCCACTTTCCGACCCGAAAGTTGGTAGAACGGCATAATATAGGTAACTTTGGCCAATGATATTCATCCAAGCTAGTTTACTCTTTATTCACAAGCACAACGAGGTGCTTATTCAGGGAGTCGTTTTGATAAGAACACAATCTCATTTACTATACTGCCATAATGAATAGACGGGCAAAAATAGAGTGGCATAGTAGAGCAAAGATCATGTGCTTCTACAAGGATAGAAATCCATGTTCTCCTGTACAAGCCATTTGTTATCGACTCGACTTTAGCCGAAGTATCTCCCTTTGGTCAGTTTGAGTTTAGTCAGGGAACCAATAAACTGGTCATCTCATAGAGATAGACGAGTGTTTCTTATTTTGTTTTGGTATCCGAAAGCGAGAAAAAAATGCATCTATAACACAAACACGATTTTAAATAGACAAAATCATCAGGAATGGTAAGGAGATCAATCAAGTAAATCTGTAGAGCTTCAAGTGCCGCATTGAACGATACAAATAACATGATATATTCACTATTAAATACTAAGAAAAAGGCAAAAAGCATATCATCGTTTTCAAGTGATAGCGCACACTTTTTATGTGACTTTTGCAAAACAAATATTTTGAGTGTACTCTATACCACTTTGAGAGCATCTTTTTTTTTTTTGCAATGCATGATCATAGTAAGTGACAAGGTTGTGATTTTGACTAGAAGGGCCGTATTGCCCCTCAAGGACTTTCTGGGAAATTCATCTTCACCTATTCCGATCTCCGACAATAGCAGACTGTATGCGCATGATACCTTGATACTCTCAAAATGCACAAAGACAAGGAGATAGCAAGCAAGTCTACTAGTGGAAAACTGAAGACACAATACAGAAATACTTAAAGACATGAAAAAATGACAGCAATATTACAAGAATTATGCGCAAAAGCTTGATGAGTTCATGTAACACGGCTGAACACAACTTCTTTCTGTTCATTTGTTCCATATTTGCGTTGCAAATGGATCATCTTTTGACTGTCTTTGTGATTCTTGGCACTCCCAATAACATTTTATCCTTTGCAAGAGTCCGTAGCTATCAAACTCTGTGCTATTTTGAGCAAAAACGCTCAGAACAGGGCTTAAATGCAACATTCTTTGATGTGCCATTGCTCGACAACCAGACTATCAAAACAGCTTGTTTTTTTTTATTTGAAACATGTTGTTTCGAGCCCAACAGTTGGTTAGTGCCATTGGTTTAGCACTTGAACGAAATTTATTTTTTGACCCATGGAGGGCTGAGACCTCAGGACGGCAAATCCAGAAATATTCCAAAAGGATTGCGAAAAGTGTATTTCTGGGCACTTTTGATGAAAAGAAAGCGAGCTTACTAAGATGAAAAAGTCGACTCCATTTGAGCATTGTCCTCAAACTTGCGTTCAAAGTTCATTGTACACTATGAGTAACAGAAAAGAGACTATTTTCTATAGACGCTGAATAGTACAAGAACACTAATACTTACACCTTTGGACGCAAAATTTAGTCGAATAATACAATAGTTTTCGCCTCCAAGAAGAGGTCAAAATGGCAAATGAAGGCATTTTAGATCATGTTTCATACTAGTAGAGCAAGTTCCTTGCTTTTCTTAAATATGGATAGTTCCTGACCGTTTTGCACTCTTTGAAAAAAACAATTCGTTAGGATTTTTGGCCATTTTGCTCCACTGAAATTCACTGCCACTGTATCACCCATGTTTTACCTTCGTTTATTTTACCCTCATATCAAGAGCTTGACTCTTTGTCATTTTTTTTTCTAACGTTCACTATGTAGAGATTATTTGAAGTAGACTTTGTTCAAAACTTTATTTCTTTTTATTAGCGAGTATGTTTACACTGATAAGTGAAATTCTAAGATTATAAGAAATTGAGATGTGAGAAGTGCTATTTTGATGGCGATTAATAATAGCAGGTTTACGCACAAAAGACAATTGAGACATTTTACCCACCTTTTCAATTAAAATAGAATAATCAAGCATCTTTATTTTTTGCCATGAACCTTCTAGACTAATTTTTTATTCTTTCAACTAAACGTGCGTCTTTACATAAAAGATGGGTAGCCAAATAGAACTATGCTTTCAGTACAGACGGGGCTCAGGACCGAGTCCGATAATTGCTTGTCCATCCATAGACTCTGACTCACGTAGTTCTATCAATACAGCAGCTCAGGACAGAGTCCGTAATTGCGGATGCATTGGGCTAGATCGTCTTGCAAGAAATCGGCAAAAAAGATACATGTAAAGCCATTAGTATTTCTGTGCAACTGAGCAAAGATACACGCTTACCTTTGTAAGTATACGTGCCTCTACATAAAAGATGGGTAGCCAAATAGAACTATGCTTTCAGTACAGACGGGGCTCAGGACCGAGTCCGATAATTGCTTGTCCATCCATAGACTCTGACTCACGTAGTTCTATCAATACAGCAGCTCAGGACAGAGTCCGTAATTGCGGATGCATTGGGCTAGATCGTCTTGCAAGAAATCGGCAAAAAAGATACATGTAAAGCCATTAGTATTTCTGTGCAACTGAGCAAAGATACACGCTTACCTTTGTAAGTATACGTGCCTCTACATAAAAGATGGGTAGCCAAATAGAACTATGCTTTCAGTACAGACGGGGCTCAGGACCGAGTCCGATAATTGCTTGTCCATCCATAGACTCTGACTCACGTAGTTCTATCAATACAGCAGCTCAGGACAGAGTCCGTAATTGCGGATGCATTGGGCTAGATCGTCTTGCAAGAAATCGGCAAAAAAGATACATGTAAAGCCATTAGTATTTCTGTGCAACTGAGCAAAGATACACGCTTACCTTTGTAAGTATACGTGCCTCTACATAAAAGATGGGTAGCCAAATAGAACTATGCTTTCAGTACAGACGGGGCTCAGGACCGAGTCCGATAATTGCTTGTCCATCCATAGACTCTGACTCACGTAGTTCTATCAATACAGCAGCTCAGGACAGAGTCCGTAATTGCGGATGCATTGGGCTAGATTGTTAAGACAAAGAGAAAAAAAGAAAAAAAGGTTTAACCATTACATACTTCAAACCCCGAGATTACCTTGTATTGTTTCACCAACACCCATATATACCGAGTTTGAATAAATAGGAATTAGCCATTGAGATTTCACACTTTTTGATGGAGTATGGCGTGCCAAACCAGTGTATGCTTTCCACCCTAAGCTACAAGAGAAATTAGAGACGACTATACAACATCTGGTTCAAGGATTCAATGAAAACATATTGTCCCAAGAATAATGGGATGAAGTAAAACACAAAGCCAAGTCAATCATTAGAGGATATTCAGTGGATTGCATTGATTGGCATATTAAGAGAATTCGTGCTTTGGAAAAGAAACGCAATCGTTTACTACGCACAAAGCCTCCTCCAGACGTTCAGCGCTTGGTAATTCCACCTATTGACAATGAGCTACAGATACTACAACAAGAGCTGGCTGAAATAGCTATTCTAAAGGCTGGTCTTCGCTGGCAAGAGAATGGTGAGTGCAATGCTGGGTACTTGAAAAAAATACATCAGAGTCGAACAGCCCAACAATATATGTCTGGCTTCAAAGATAGCAATTCTGAAACACCAACAATTGTACATACCACCAAATCGACAATGCAGAATATTGTACAACGGTTTTATAAAGACCTATATGCGATTGATGCAGTACCTATGAATCAAATACAAGAGTATTTAGGTAATATTCACTTTCCAAGTAAAGTTAATCAGGATGAAGCAAATCTGCTCCAAATGGAATTTGATTGGGAGGATATTGTCAGAATGACAAAGCGTAGTCCAAAACAAAGTAGCCCAGGTAGTGATGGACTAGGGTATATATACCTTCAACTCTTGTTTGGTTTTCCTTGTTTGAAGCCCCTGATACTCCAGGTATACAATGATGCCATGATAAAAGGAATTTTCCCTCAGTCATGTAAGGAAATCAGAGTGCGCTTGCTACCCAAGAAAGGTGATTTGTCAGAATTAAAAAATTGGAGACCAATTTCATTGATCAACTGTGATGGTAAAATTTTCACAAGGCTCATTACCCAACGTCTAGCTCCTATAATGAATCGAATTATCAACCCGCCTCAAAAGGGCTTCATCCAAGGACGTTTTATTGGCGAAAATGGGATGTACGTCCACTTGGTTCAACAACAAGCAAGATATGAACATCATCAAGGTGTAGGTTTGCTTCTCGACCAGGAGAAAGCCTATGATCGAGTATTACCAACATATCTTCAACAAGCTCTTGTGTCCCTAGGCTTCCCTACCTTATTTATACAAAGTATTTATAATTTGTTCTTTGATAACTCAATAGCAATCAATGTCAACGGATCCTTTACGGGTCCAGTACATCAGCAACGTGGGTTAAGGCAGGGCGATCCTTTGTCCCCTTTATTGTTCAACATCGCTTTGGAACCGCTGATCCTTTCAATCCAGCAAGGCCCTACATATCAAGGTTATGTCCCGACAATGAGCACTACGTCTCAACAGATCAAGTGCATCGCATATGCTGATGATATCTGTGTGTTTGTCAAGGATACCACTGATTTTATGCGTCTCCAACATCACTTGACTAAGTGTAATACTGCATCAAATGCAAGATTTAACAAGAACAAGACGGAAGCTTTCTCATTGAGTGGTGTCAAGTCAGAATCTTGGGAATCATTGCTTTTGAGTCATGATATCGAAACATACTACCACCATCATTCCCCTTCTGCTTTTCGATACCTTGGCTCTTATATGCCATACACAAATTCTCAACCGAATCGTGTCCAGGATATGCTATTGGAAAAAATGCGTACACGGGTTCATGGTTACTCTCAGCGTCATCTCTCGCTTCAAGGAAGAGCTACCGTTGCCAACACTTTGATTTTATCCAAAATTTGGTACTGCTTGCGGTTGTTTGCGCCTACTAAGCGATTTCTGAATGAACTTCGTTCGATTATCTATGCTTACGTGTGTCAAAAGAAGTTTTCTTATGTTTCTTTTGACCAGTTATGTCTCTTTAAGGATCAAGATAGTTTAGGAGCTCTCAACCCTATCACACAATACTTGGTGCTGCAGATGAGATGGGTCTTCACTCTGTTTAGTTCGTCTAATCTAACAACTCAGCTCCGAGTGCTTATGACAGAACACTTTGGCATCATGTCTCCAGATGCTGACCATACATTGCTACCCTTTTTCTCTAGAACTCTTCGCCGTCATGACCTTTGTCATCCCACTTCAGTTGTCAATGGTATTTATGCTGCCTTTGATCACTTTGGTATCAATTTCAAACTTGATAATACGCCTCTAGCCAACTTGCTTTACTTTCCGTTGATTAACATGTTTCAAGAGATGCCTCAGAACCACTGGCTTCATCGACATTCAAAAGTACCGGCATCTCTTTTCTTCCTTTTTGACGAACAGAGTAACCAGTTACGTCTGAAGGTTTGCCATATGGGACATTGCCAGGATTGTGCCATCAGCTCTTTATAGACGTTCTTTGCAAACAAACAGTAGAACTTCAACCTTTCCTGTGGCAATATATTACACAAGATGCGATACCATCTACTGTCTCTGTCTATGATGCTTTGACTAAGCAATTGACTGATACAAGATTGTGGCGCTCTTTCTCTTCTAGGGATTTCTGCCTGCATCCTTATGAAGACAAAGCTAAATCCCGAATAAAGGCTTCTCGTACTTCGCTCTCTCTGTATTGGAGGACTCCAATGCTCCCTCAGGCTAGAACACTGTGGTATCGTGTGCTTCACAAGAAACTGCCCACTGCGTCCAAACTTTTCAAGATTGGTACTGTCTCTACTCCTGTCTGTCGTCTGTGCAAATCACAACCCAAATCGTATGATCATTTCATAGCCTACTGCTCTACCAAGTGGAGTGTTTGGTTGGAAATACTGAACTGCTACTACCCTCTGGTATACTTTACTCCTCCCTCCCTCCACAAGATCCTCACTCTTCAAGCCTTTTCCCCTAGCCATTACAAACCGCCCCAAGCTTGTATCCATCATTGCGATAGCTCAATGGAATATCTAGAAATCCTATTATAACCTAATTCTCAACCAGGTTGCTTTTGAACATTCTTGTATCATTTCAGATACAATTTATCAGGTAGCCTTAGCTACAAAAAATCACTCCTTGCTAAAATAACTCTGATCATTGTATGATTATTCCTTACTCCTGTTTTTCTATGTCCCACCTCTCTGCGATGTGTGACTAAATAATTTTGTAAATAAAATCCAACTACAAAAAAAAACTTTCTGATCCCTCTGCCCCATATTCTCTTTGGAATAATATAAGGAACATCCGTAAATTTCTTTTAGGGGAAATTTCTGACGTAAGCAAGCAGACTGGACAGTAGAGGTTCTAATATGGGGGTGGTGAAGGTGGCAAGAACGTTAAGTGATATCCATAGTTTTATTCTATGTATAAAAAAAAAGTAATCGATAATTATGATTTCGGAAGGAACTTTGTTTTTAATTTTTTGGGAATTGGCCTTATCTGTTCTAGTATTTCTTGAAAGCGTTTTCATTGTCTTGGCAATAGAAATACAACGGGTTGGTTTTTGTAGCTGATATGAAAGCAGCTGAACTTCAATGCGCACTAATGAATATCATTGACAAGTTGGAGATGGATTGGTGAGGGCTTTTGGGTTTGGTTTCTGGGTAGATTCAAGGGAAGAAAACTAAAGAGGATACTACCAGAGGAAGGATTCTCAGCAGAAGTATAAATGCAAACTGGTGAACAGTAAGCATCAGCTAATGCTTTCATGACTTTGGAGGTAATCATTAAGTCTTTCAAAAGCAAGCATCAATGATTGGGCTGCATTCATACCCCGTTCCAAAGCACCATGGCCTCCCTCAGCTCTGTGTGTTATCTTACAACCGTAATGCTGTAGTTAGTCGACAAATACACCAGCTCATTTGTGGAAAGTGAGCTTCCATTCATATTCATAGTAATCTCGAAAATTTATTCTGGCGTTAGTTTCTTAAAATTTTCTGTTAGCATCTAAAAACCTAGTTACCTCATGCGAGACAATGTTGTATTCTAAGTAACTCTTTGAGTAGAGTAATTTCTTGACCAGTGCTTTAGAGGTTTCAATTGCATCTTCGTAATTGAAAATTACTAAACTACATTTGGCATCTAAGTTGTTTAGCATGTGCCAACTACGCAAGACTTTTTTTTTTGGATTGAGGAAACAAGGCATCAAGAGCATCCTTCAATGCTTTGCACTTGTTGGTAACCAAAATAGTTCTTTCTGAGAGTGCTGGAAAGGCCTTTAAGGTTTTGTAAGAACCAAAGATATGTTTCTGTGTTTTGATTGCTGAACAAAGCAAAGGCAATAGGAAAGGTAACGAGGTTTGGGCGACCAACATCACTTACTCCATAAGCACAAATGAGAGGCATTTTTAAATTGTCAGTGCCATAAGTTGCATCAATGATCACGACTTCAGAAAATCTTGCTGTTCTTTCTGTCATCAAGTCATTGACTAAAAATACATGCTAAAGAAATCGAGCTTTGTTACATCTATATGAGACAGTGTAGCCCTTGTTTTCCATTGCTTTAATGACCTCAGTCGTAGCCTTTTCAGAAGCCATGAAACTACTTTGCTTTCTCTTATCATTGGCGTAGCCAATATAGTTGATGTCACTAACTGATAGCTTGTTCAACCATTGACCAAAACTGATAGATTTTTGAATTGATTTTTAACTAGCATTCTGATTGATTGCATTCAAAAGATTTCTAGACTCTTCAACAATTAGGCTTGCCATACGACCAGAATTTTTACTGCGTCTTATTTTCGTCCAAAGGATGATTATGGTAGCAATCTTCTTCAGAAGTTAGTGCAGTAATATTGAATCCTTCGTCATTTTTCTTTCTAGAAAATCTTATCTGATAAGGACAACTAGTTTTTGAGCTCATAATGATTCTTTTGCGCTCAGTAGCACTAAGTCCATGAGTGCTTTTGTATTGATCACCCTTAAAACACTTGAGTTAATATTTTTGATCATCTGACTTGCTCACAACCACAGTAAAATTGTTTCTAGTTGCATACTCTGTAATAATAGACTTGATTGTTGATTTGCCAGAATTTACAGGAATCCGAGGCAATGCCTCAGGCACTTTATGCAATAAATCATGTTTATTCATTTCGATATATTTGGAAAGATGAAACAGATCCTTCTATTATGTACCACTCCACCACCTTCATCAGCATCGCGCCACCCCTTCAGATTAAGACACTTCCTATCCGGCCCGCTTGCTTACGTCAGGGGTGTTCCCTAAGAAAATCTATGGGCGTTCCTTAATATACTTGTTTATACATCTTCTGTTTCTCACTATAAAATTTGTAACTCAAAATGTCCACTGATTGCGCCATAAATGCAGTTGAACGTGCTGCCAACGAAGCAATCATTTTCCAAGCTGAGCAGCAAATTGAAGTAATCAATCAAGCCAGAAAGAGAAAGAGGGTAGTAGAAGGTATGCATTAGTACTATCTTACGCTTTTTGCTAAATTCGATGTCTTTATAGAAGCAGAAGAAAATGAAGATGAAGCTCGCGTAAAAAATTTGTATTATATGAAATATAGAAACATATAACTGACATATCTGTTTCATGCTTAGAAAGAAGTTGATGATAGTGACGGAATAAGCGTCATTGGACACAACAAATCTCTAATGTCTCTGGTTCGATCGCATGGCCTGAAAATTTGTTCTAAAAATCTGAAGGATTGCAATGCAACCGAAAAGTATTATGGCAGGTAAGCACGATGGCTTGTATATATATATATATATATATATATATATTTACTCCTTATTCAGACTATGCTTGAATTCAATTGTAGTGCTCGAAGATGAAAAATATATGAAGATGCTGGACATTAGTAACGAAGCAGCTACTGAATTGAGCAAGCATTTTCTAGTTCCTACTGTTGAAATACCAGAATTTAAAGATAATTTAAAAAATGTATTTGACAAGTCTATTAGTGTAAGACATCAATTAATACAGTTTTTATTTATTTACTTATTTTTCAATACTTATACATGTAACAATGACTTTTAGATGGAATGCAAGCAAAAATATAAATTTTTAGCAATCAAGTCATTCAGTTTTTCTGGCGATGATTCCAAGAAACTTTCCATTATGGCCAACATGTAATTACATGAATTACCATAGCCTGTTGAGTCTTTTGCTTATTTTTTATAGTTACAAACTAATAAGTCAAGAAAAAAGTATTTTGGATCACTGGCAAAGCTCTTCAGAATGGACAATAATCATCAAAATATGGGCAAACGTATTTGAGACTTTGTTTGAGGATACAATGATTGAACTGATATGGTAGCGTAAAGTTTGTTATTAGTATGATTGTGTCTAACTTCATCTCGGATAAATAGGGGAGACACTAAGAATGATCCATTCAAAATAGACCTTCGTTTGTGTGTTGTTGTGGACAAGAAAAAACATGATGTTTCAAATACTGAATTCAAGAAAAATGGTAATAGATCCGAAAGAAAAAAGGATACCGCCAAGCTACTGACCGAAGGAAAGCAAATCCTGAATGGGTTTATCAAGTTACACAATCTTGATCTTGAAGAGTCAAAGAAAAAAAAATCAATGGTTGTTCAAGTTTGTGGTAATTTTTTTCTTTAAGATGATCAATGGTAATGTCATTAACTAAAATCTTTTAGGCCTAAAGGCTTTAATAACTGAAGTAAGGCTTGTAGCCCCTGGCTGTTATATGCCAAACCAATTTGGGAAAACATTGAAATATCCCTATGACCTCAAAAGCGCCAAGTTGTTCCTGGAGCAAAGTTTACAGCAACTTTTTGCCTACAAGGTTTGCCTAACTGTTCCTTTAGCTGATATTTGACCTAACAATAAAAAAAATGGTAGGATTATGTTATTGAAGAAGCTCGATTAATAAGAGGTGCTTTAAGAAAAGATACATCGAGCTTAGGCTCAACAACAGCTACCGAAGACCAGTACTTCATCAAACAAGTATACCATGTGCAAGACAGCATGAAGACATGGCCGAAAATGAATAATGATATTTTTAAGCAATAGAAAGTTTATAAAATATATCAAAGAAAAAGCTACTAAGCAGATTTATGTAACAGTAAAAAGAAGATCAAAGACTTGTTATTGAATGTAGAGAAAAAAGACAAAAAAAAACGTATACTCACTTTCTCGCAATAGTGTACAGTTCTCACATATTTTTTGCAGAACAAACTCTTTGGCTGTATCTCATAACGATGGATAAGCATTTTTGATTATGCATTGGTCTTGTAAAAGCTGATTGTGTTTATGTCAAATGGCAATGTTATGGCTTTGAGTGAGATAGTCCAATGACCATTGTAGGACTTCTCAAAATGCACAAAGACAAGGAGATAGCAAGCAAGTCTACTATTGTCGGAGATCGGAATAGGTGAAGATGAATTTCCCAGAAAGTCCTTGAGGGGCAATACGGCCCTTCTAGTCAAAATCACAACCTTGTCACTTACTATGATCATGCATTGCAAAAAAAAAGATGCTCTCAAAGTGGTATAGAGTACACTCAAAGTATTTGTTTTGCAAAAGTCACATAAAAAGTGTGCGCTATCACTTGAAAACGATGATATGCTTTTTGCCTTTTTCTTAGTATTTAATAGTGAATATATCATGTTATTTGTATCGTTCAATGCGGCACTTGAAGCTCTACAGATTTACTTGATTGATCTCCTTACCATTCCTGATGATTTTGTCTATTTAAAATCGTGTTTGTATTATAGATGCATTTTTTTCTCGCTTTCGGATACCAAAAGTCACACAAGCTTTTTCAGTCTTGACTTTGTGGAATTCAGGTATATGCGGACTTTAAAATTGTTTTTGGCTATAAGTATACAAAAAGGGTGCAGAGGACAATTCATTAGCATCACATCAGCTGATTTGAAAAGAACAAGAGTCTTTTCGTAACAAAGATAATGGGGATTTTTATGCGCAATGATGCTCAACAATGGATTCTGAGTTCAAATGTGTTTCCGCTGCTTAAATGGCCCACTACTTGACACAAGATAGACTGAGTATGGATATTGCCATTAGAAATTGAGCTAATTCAGCAGCATTCCTGAAGATCCTTAATTGTTTTGCGTATTAGCTACCAGTAGCCGAAAATACTGCCTTTTATTTAGATATATTTGTTTGCAAGTATAAGCCCCACTATTTGTGGACTTCCAAAAAAAAAAAAAGATCAGCGCTATAATGAAGCTGATGTTAAAATTTATCTAAAGAAATTTGATTGGGATCTGACTCCCTCCTTTTTTTTCCTCTTTTTTTTTACACTAGACCATATTATTCTCTTTTGAGATACATATAGACTATGGGATTACCGAAAGCTGTCAACTATATTATAGTAGCGTATATTTTATGCTCAATCTTGTATACATCTACATATCTACTTGGGTTTAAAACAAGCCGATCACCATTTGGCAGCGTGTCTGAATCCACTGTTGCCAAGTTACAAGAACGCTATCAAGGCAAACAATCTGTAGACTGGAAAAATGAACTTGGTAACTTGATAAAGTTATCTCATCTAAGCTAACAAGGTCATTAGGACAAGTAATTGAATCAACACCTGAAGATTTGGTACTTGGTAAAGTGTTTTCAGAGACTTTTGGACCTTCCAAAGTGATTCCTTATTATTTCAAGGCCACCGAGAGATTTGATAACGAAGAAATTACCATGGCCACGCTTGTCACGTATAATCGATTCAAGGTCCTCAGTCGACTTGCTTCTCATTACAAAGGCCCTGTTTCTGCTGCTATTCACGTCAATGATGATGACTCAAAGCAACAAATCCTGACTGATTTGCACAAGCTCTATGACGAGAATGAAGATATGCGACGCTACGTTGACCTTCATTTGGTGGTTGATAAGTTTGACCGTCAATTCAACATGTGGCGTAATGTCGCCAAATTCTTTGCTCGTACAGACTATATTATGATGCTCGATGTTGATTTTTACCTCTGTACGGACTTTAGAAAATCACTTCAAAAGCAACCTCAGTTGATGGAATTATTAAGAGCTGGTAAGGCTGCTGTTGTTGTGCCAGCCTTTGAGTATGTTGATGAAAGTGACGGTGAGGATTGGAATGATTTCCCAAAGACCAAGAAAGAGCTCTTGGTTGATGTCGGCACAGAAAGACTCGATATGTTCCATAGAGGATGGACGCGTGGTCATGGCTCAACAAACTATGCAAAATGGTATCAACAAAAGAAACCTTACAAAGTCACAGAGTACAATTACTCTTACGAACCCTATGTTATCTTTAAAAAGGAAGGTACTCCTTGGTGCGATGAACGTTTTGTTGGTTATGGCGCTAATAAGGCCGCCTGTCTATTTGAAATTTATTTGGCTGGTATTGATTATTGGGTATTGCCTGATGACTTTTTGATCCATCAAACACATCATTATCCTGAAGATACAAGAGCTAAAGAAGTAAGGGACAATATAATTTGTCGATATGCATACTTATTTTCTGTTTATAGCGTACTTACAACAAGAAGTTATACGATTACTACAGAGAAGAGACCTGCCTTCGCTATGCTCGTATTATGATTGCTGCTGATGAATGGAACACTCCAAAGTCTGCTAACCTTAAGAAAGAATGTGGTAGAATTCGTGGCTTTAATGATGTAATTGGAAGAATTGCTGCTGAACACAACGAGCTATAGTTGATACGTATTCCCCCTTTAACAATAAATTATTTTGATTTTTTCATATTTTTATTTGTTCTTGTGCTACACAACTTCACAGTGATGTCTCTCTCTCTCTCTTTTTTTCTTTTATGATGAGAGAAATGGTTATTTTGTTGACCGAATAAACACACTCTATAGAGAAAAGATCTTTGACATGATTTGTCTCTATTGATTTCGACTCAAATCTCGATATAAACTCCCAAGGTTCTCAAGTTCTTTGTCTTATCAGAGAACACCCAAAGCAATGTTCAATCAAAAAAATCTAAAGACTATTTCTGAAGCAGCAAAAGACTTTCTTTAGATCGAGATTATAAGAACGGGTTTGGTTGCCTTTATCTTCCTGGTCAGAACTTCCTCTTCTTCCTGTGGTGTGCCAGATCACATATATGTAACGTATGAAAAGATGCTGATTTTCTTGCTTTCTCGGCTAGAATTCAGCCTTCTTTTGTGCTTCAGCGTCTCGTATCGCTCTTCTTGATTCCTTTGGCCTGTGTAGCCTTCTTTTACAGTCCTTTATCTACCTTGGAAGCTATTTTACAGCTATTAGCAGCTTCGCCTTTTTTTTTGTTTCTAAAAAGTTATCAGATTTAATTTTCTAAGACTCCTTATCATTGGATCTTTGACAATGCAAGAAAAAGCGACATGATGGATAGTGAGAATAGGATTCTTTGAGTCTCAGATCTGGACAAACACAACAGAATTAAGTATCTTTTATCCAAGTTTTGGAGGTACAGTCCTTTGAAATGTCTAGATATTCAAAACGATGACCATGGTAAAAGTACTATATTCTCTAGAGCTCAATATATCACCCCGAGAACATTCTTGAAGCAAAGTACGTGTCCTACAACATATTGCATAAGTGTTGCAGGTTTATTTTTCCCCATGCAAAGTAATGCCCGTTTGTGTAACACAATCTGCTTGTAAAAAGGATGTTTCTTTGTGCTAAATTGTCAGATAAACATACAGGCGCTACTGTTTTCATGTCCTAAAAGTTCTGAAATGTTTGTAGAAATAGAGAAAAAAGGATTTATATGGTAGTCGAACCATAAACAACAGTTGAACAATGTCCGAGGTTCTTTATTCGGAAAGAAAGTTTCATGTTGTGTCAGTGTGTTGACAAGTACATTTTTTCTTTTTCTTTTCCTTTTTTCTAAAAAAGATAATGGAGGATCAGTGGATTATCCAGTACAAAGATAAGGTGGATCATACACCTACACCTAATAATATGTGCTATAATTCAGAAGGCTGGGTAAGCTTAAAGAACGAAAAATGCTTTGTTATTTATCTTGTGGATTTAGGGACCATTTTCTTCCATAAGACAGCCTGATTTCACACCATGTTTTGAAGACACGTAAGAGACAAAAAAAAAACGAATAAAAACAATAGGCTTACACTACCAAGTGTTGTTATGACTATACCTTCTATCTATATTTTAGTTGCTGGCATGATTCGATTTTGGATTTTAGCTAAAAGAAAACCATTGTCCAAAGATGTTACTCACAATTGGTTATATTTTGTTAAAATGGCAAGTCATAGAACATAAAAAGTATATTTATTCATGCTTATTTTAGGCCACTTTGATTTTCTTATTATTGACAGCCACCACCAGCTTTGTATTTTCTATTCAAGACGCTTATGGAGTGATTGATAATGCTCAGATACTGGCTGAGGGCTTTACCGTTTTTGTCTTAGTAATTTTCATCTATATCTACGATTTGAGCTAAATATCATTTAGATCTTTGTCATCTTTTTACATCATTTGGAATACACTCGAAACGAAATCTCATCTGGTGTCTTACTTTTCTTTTGGCTTTTCGAAATCCTCGTTGGCACAGTCAAACTAAGAACATTGATTATCAGTCATGGCACTACTGGTAATTATCCTGATCATTTTGCCATGTATTTGATTCGATATGCACTTATCATAATCGTCTTTGTTTTGGAAAATATCGCTAAGCCGAAAAGCCAATATATTATATTGGAAGAAGGAGACGAGGTAATAACTAGTATGTATCAAACAGTGTTACTTATCTCTCTTAGATGGACTGTCCAGAAGAAAAAGCAAATATTTTTCAAAGATTGACTTTTCATTGGATGACGCCTTTAATGCGATTGGGATACAAAAATCCTTTGATTATGGATGATTTATGGTAAGCTGAATATCGTCTGCATTACAATAACTCGTCAAAGGAACCTGAATCACCAAGATCAATCTCAAATCATCAACCAACGATTTCAAATACATTGGCAAAAGGAATTAAAGAGAAAAAAGTAGAGTATGCTCAAGTAGCTATGTTATTTATATTTTATCCTTAGTCCTTCTTTACTGCGTGCACTTGTTTCGACTGTGGGTGGACCTTTCTTTTTAGCTGCTGTAAGTTTAAGATAGAGAGATATAAGAAGCTAAGTTCCCTTGCTTTTAGGCGTTGAAGGCATGTCAAGATGTCTTGCAATTCACTCAGCCTATGCTTTTAAAAGCATTGATGGGATGGGTTACTAGTTATTTATCAGACACTCCGGAACCAGGATACAGAGGCGCTTTCATTGC
This sequence comes from Gilbertella persicaria, assembly GCF_025201335.1. Lineage (NCBI taxonomy): Eukaryota > Fungi > Mucoromycota > Mucoromycetes > Mucorales > Choanephoraceae > Gilbertella > Gilbertella persicaria. The sequence continues at coordinate 24,260 of NW_026252024.1, forward strand.
TTGTAAGTCATAACTAGGTCTACACATTCAGTTAATACAAAAAATAGTGGCAATGTTTATAACCGCTATTGCACAAACCATGTTTGTACAGCAATACTTTCATCTCTGTTTTACAACAGGTATGAGATTACGTGCTGCCCTTGTCACATCCATCTATCAAAAAACCTTGGTTTTAAGCAATTCGAGTCGTCAACAATCTACAGTGGGAGAGGTAAGACAATATATGCTTCATTGTGATCACTTAAATGGAATAGATTGTGAATCGTATGAGTGTTGATGCTCAACGATTGATGGACATGTGTACATTTTTTCATATCATTTGGAGTGGCCCATTTCAAATTACCATTGCTCTGTATTTGCTGTGGAAGACAATGGGACCTAGCATCTGGGCTGGTGTGAGTGTGTTGTTGTTGGCCATTCCTTTAAACATGATACTTGCAAGAACAATGCGTACCTATCAAAAGACTCAAATGGGCAACAAAGACGCAAGAGTCAAGCTGATGGTAAATTACAAATTAAGTGCAAGCTAATGTATATTGATGTGTCTTGATAGAATGAAGTTCTTAATGGTATTAAAGTGATTAAATTGTATGCATGGGAAATTCCATTTATGCAGAAAGTAAGCAACCTTGAAAGTAAAACAAAAGCAACTAACAGTTAAAAAAGATTGGCTTTATTCGTAATGATTTAGAATTAGCCATACTTAAGAAGATAGGCTTACTTTCAGCTGCACAAACATTTACATGGACAACTATACCCTTTTTTGTGTCTATCGTAACATTTACGGTCTATGTAGCTACGTCTACTACACCCCTTACAAGTCAAGTTGCTTTTGTAGCCATTTCATTGTTTAGTCTGCTTCAATTCCCTATGGCTATTTTTCCTAACGTGATCACATCACTTATTGAAGCTTCTGTATCACTCAATCGTATTGAAGAGTATTTGTCTAGCAAAGAAATTGATTCCTCTGCTATTGTCAGAGAAGATTTTCGCAAAATGCCAGATTGGAATCCTACTATACCTCTTGTTCAAGTGGAGAACGCGAGTTTCAAATGGAACGAGAATGATTCAAAGATTGATCTGGCTGATATCAGCCTGACTGTAACTAAAGGCGCATTGACTGCTATCGTGGGTCGTGTTGGATCAGGCAAATCTACTTTGATTAGCGCGCTTTTGGGTGACAACACAAAGATCTCTGGTCAAGTCACAATGCGTGGTAGTATTGCCTATGTACCACAACAACCTTGGATCATGAATGCTACTGTACGACACAACATCATCTTTGGATTGCGTTGGGACCCTGAATTCTATGATCGAGTACTTGAAGCTTGTTCATTGAAGACCGATCTCAAGATTCTTTCGCATGGTGATATGACTGAAATAGGTGAGCGAGGTATCAATTTATCTGGTGGACAAAAGGCCCGTGTGTCTCTGGCTCGTGCACTTTATGCTCGAGCTGATATTTATCTGTTAGACGATCCGCTTAGTGCAGTGGATGCGCATGTTGGAAAACATTTGTTTGAACATGTCTTGGGTCCCAATGGTCTATTGAAAAACAAGTCGCGTATCTTGGTCACACACGCCATTACTTATTTATCTAAAGTAAATCAAGTGGTTATGCTATGCAATGGTCGGATTGGGTCTCAAGGCACTTATGATACATTGATGGCACAAGAAGATGGTGAACTCTTCAAATTAGTCAGCGAATTTGGTAACCAACCTTCAAAAGATGATGACACGAGCATGAATGAAGAGAGCTTAGAGACAACAACGGAGGATCATTCCACGACAGCCATATTAGGTCATTCTGAAGAAGAATCCTCTATCAATCAAGAGATAGTAAGACGTCAATCTCTTGATTGTAGACTCAGTCTTCAAAGCGTTCTTTCCAGCACCAGTCTAAGACGTGCCTCTGTTGCTTCTTTCAAGAATCCTCGGACGGCTGAAGAGGGCCAATTGATGACAGTCGAAGAAACAGCGAAAGGAAAAGTGTCTTGGCAGGTTTACAAGCAATATGCTCTAGCATGTTCTGTTATGGGTGTAATTGCTGTAGTTGGTTTTCAACTGAGTGCACAAGCAGCACAAGTGGGTGCAAACATTTGGCTCAAGAATTGGAGTAGTGCCAACATGGAAAAGGGAACCAATGATCGTGTTTGGCTGTATTTAGGTATTTATGCCTTGATCGGTTGGTCTGCCACCATTTTTGCCTTCTTGCAAACTATGGTAATGTGGGTCTTTTGCGGCATTCGATCCGCTACTTATCTTCACAGCCACATGCTTCAATCTGTGGTTCGCTCGCCCATGTCCTTTTTTGATACAACACCTTTAGGAAGAATACTGAATCGCTTTAACAAGGACCAACATACGATTGATGAAGTACTGCCTCGAAACTTCAACATGTATCTTCGTGTGCTCTCTCAAGTGATTGCTACGATTACGATTATCACATTTTCCACGCCCTTTTTCTTAATTCTTGTGATCCCTCTTTCATTTCTTTACATGGCTATCCAGCGATACTATCTCGCTACGTCTCGAGAATTGAAACGACTCGACTCGGTTGGAAAAAGTCCTATTTATTCTCATTTCCAAGAAACCATCCAGGGTGTCTCCACCATCCGTGCTTATGAACAGCAGCAATCGTTTATATTCCAAAACCAAAGCAAACTCGATACAAACCAACGTGCTTATTACCCTTCTATCGTATGTAATCGTTGGTTGTCTGTTCGCCTTGAGTTCCTTGGGTCCATCATTATTTTTGGCTCGAGTATTTTAGCCGTGCTTGGTGTGCTGTATGGCAACAAGTCATATATTGATCCTGGTCTGGTGGGTCTCAGTGTGTCTTATGCATTGAGTGTTACGCAATCTCTGAGTTGGGTGATTCGTCAGTACTGTGAAATTGAGACCAATATCGTATCTGTGGAAAGAGTGAAGGAATACATTGACTTACCTGGTGAGAAATACGAAGCGGCTCGAAGTGTGGACCCCATGTGGCCTTCAAAAGGTATAATTGAATTCAAAGGATATGCTACACGGTATCGTGAAGGGCTTGATTATTGTTTAAGAGACTTGTCGTTCTCAGTTGCACCTAAAGAAAAGATTGGTATTGTGGGTCGTACAGGTGCTGGTAAAAGTTCATTGACATTAGCCCTTTTCCGTATTGTGGAAGCGGCCAAGGGCAATATCATCATTGACGGTATTGATATTGCTTCTTTACGTCTATTTGATCTACGATCCAGATTGTCTATCATTCCTCAAGATCCAGTGTTGTTTGCTGGTACTGTGCGGGAGAATCTAGATCCTTTTCATGCTTATGATGATATGGAGATTTGGCAAGCACTTAAGAATGCTCATTTGTATGACCATATATCTTCCATGGATGGTCAATTGAATGGTGTTGTTCTTGAAGGTGGAGATAATTTCTCTGTTGGGCAAAGACAGGCAAGTTTACTCAATTGATGTTTCTTTTATTGACTTTATGTAGCTTATTTGTCTTGCGCGTGCGTTACTCCGCCGTACAACAATTCTTGTCCTTGATGAAGCTACTGCTGCTGTAAGTAGATGTGTGCATTTTATGTTTATGCTTATACATAAATAGATTGATTTGGAGACAGATTCTATTATTCAAGAAACCATTCGTTCACAATTTTCTGATTGTACTATCTTGACGATTGCTCATAGAATCAATACGGTGATGGATTCAGATAGGTAACGGAATACGTTATGTAATTGATATGCTCACTATTTACAACAGAATTCTTGTACTCGACCAAGGAAGAATTGGCGAATTCGATTCACCTAAAAAGTTACTAGAGAACCATGATTCTTTGTTTTATAGTCTATGCCAAGAAGCCGGTTTAGTCATATCTTAACCGCGGCTTTGCTTTCCTGATCTCTAAATCAGGATTATTTGTCCATATCTGAAAATAAATACGTATTCGTACTTTAAAAGAACAAAAGATATAAAAGACAAGAAGAAAAACATTGTTAAAAGAGATATGTCTCATTACTTTTTCGTGTTTTTGTATACCATTGCTGCATTCTTCTGTAGATCAATGGCTCTTCCTACCGCTGTTACTACTACTACTACTACTACTACTACTACTACTGTCGCTACTGCTGCTGCTTCAACTACTGGCTATGACATGAAGGGATTACCTAGCAATATATTCCCTGACCTTTCTTCTCTTCATCCCACGGATACAAATGAATTATATGATGGTATTCTTTTCTTAAAGAACCAGAATGACGGTATTAAAAACGAATAATACACTTGTATATATCTTGTTGCATAATAAACCTAATCAATCTTGAAATCACTATTTGCCCATAAGAAACCATTGCTTATACTAAATAGTGCTTGAAAAACTTCTGTCTACCGAGCATCAGACATAGGCGCACTTTAGAAAGTTGTGAATCAAATTTCTCAATTTGGGAATCACATCAAACTTAAATGTTCTTTTTTTCTATTTTTTCCCTTTTTCATTTTTTTCATTTCAAACATGCCTGAAGAACCTCATAAACGTCAACGAGTGAGCAAAGCTTGGTAACATTCCTTGAATTTATGTGCATTTTTTCTCTAAACTCTCTCACAAGTGAACAGTGTCGACGTAAAAAAGTAAAATGTGACGGTGCTCAAACTATCTGTGGCAACTGTGCTTCTGCAAATTTACCTTGTACCTATAAAGAATCAACCAAAAAGGTAACAGACAGCTATGTGGATTAAATTGACTCATTTCGATAGAGAGGACCACCCAAAGGCTATATTGAAGCTATTGAAGGACGACTACACCGACTAGAAGCACTTTTGGGAAGCATTATTCAAGAAGACGATCCGCGTTCTCAAGCAATCTTGGACGAACTCAACTCTCCTCTTGAAACAGCTTATGGTGAAGTTGTACGTCCTAAGCCAATACACCCAAAATCATTTGAAGACAGTACAGCATTAAGACAGAACGACACCAAGACAGAAGACGTAGATAATGCAAATGATAATTTAGGAAATCTGTCAATCGACGAAAGTGGACAACTGCGTTACTATGGTAAATCATCAGGCTTTTATATGCTTCGTAGCAGCAAAAACTTTCAAAATGGTGCTTTCCATCTTAATTCCCGAGGTTATCATCGTACAAAACGACCTGACGGCCAAAATGTTCTGCCAAATCCATTAGCCGTTGATCCCTACGCTTTACCACCACCTGATTTGTCGAAACATTTGCTTGATTTGTACTTTGCCCACTTTTATCCCTTGCTACCTCTCCTGCACAAGAAATCGTTTTTGGAATCACTTGAATCTGACAAGCCACCACCACCCTTGTTGCTGAATGCTTTGTATGCTGTTGCTTCTCGTATTTCGCCTGATGTCAGAGTGAGAACAGATCCTACATTAAAAGATACAGCAGGCGATATCTTCCTGGAGAGAGCAAGGATCTTGCTAGATTTTGAATGGGATGATTATCGAGTATCCACCGTACAATCACTATTGCTTCTCAGCAGCCATCAAAATGGCGCCTTAAAGAACATTCGAGGATGGTTATACAGTGGATTGGTAAATATTTTGTGTCACTTTATTTTGTTACTCATCAACATTTAGGCATTTCGAATGTGTCAGAACTTGGGTCTGAATCGAAATTGCGATTCATGGAATCTGTCTGACCAAGAGAAAGAAGAAAGAAAGCGTGTGTTTTATTGCTGCTTTGTGGTAGATCGTTTAACGTGTGCTATGCATGGTAGAGCACCTATGATTGATGAACGTGATCTAGATACGCCTTATCCTTCTGAAGTAGACCAAGACGACAAGAACAACAATCCAACTATCATGGACAACTTTCATCAATTGATCAAATTATGCGAAATTCTGGGCGATATTCTTTGCCAATTGTATATGGTCAAAGGAAGAAAACAGTTAGCCATGATGGCTTCTCCGGATGATGTTATCTCCAAGCTGGATCGTGCATTGAATCGATGGATGGCTAAACTTCCTCCTTCTGTGCAATACAGACCACCCAACACTCGCATGGCAGAAAAGGCCCCTGCGCCTAAACTAGAACTTTGTCAGATCCATATGCTCTTCTACACTTCACTCATCTTATTACATCGACCCTTCATTCCTGGTCCCACACAAAAGACAGCACCCTCTGTATTTCCTTCTGCCTCTATCTGTACTTTTGCCGCCAACAAAATTCTGGATATTGTAGAGTCTCTGATGGCAGAAGGACGACTGAAGAATGTGAACAACTATGCGCTTTATTTCATGTTTACTGCTGGTATTATCTTTATCAATGACGCTTTATCTTCAGATGCCATGTTTGCATTTGAAGCCAAGATCAGCATCAACAAGATTATGCGTGCTATGGAAGAAGTAGAGACGACATGGATTACTTCTGCCCGTCATTGCAATATTTTGGGCGAGTTAGCAGGTTTGCGCGATATCAATTTAGAAAATGTGGATGAAGGGTATAACCGACCTCCTTCGCTTAAACCACCACAAGCACTTTCGATTGCTGTCCCCAACTCACCTACAATGGGATCATTGGATCCAGCTCCAGAGTCTTCGTTGCTTAACTTTAATCGTAATCCTATTGATATTAAGCACGGTAGAGAACAGAAATTTCCTGACTATTTAACGCAATATGACAACCATTCATCTAGCGCTAGCCATGACAGTAGGATGGATTCACCTTATACACAGCACCCACCAAGTTCAACACCGCCTCTTTTAAGCCACTCTTCCACAAATTTTAATAATTCTTCTCGAGAAGGCTCGACCATTGAGTTTAGTGGACCTAGAAAACGTTCTTCGTTTGATCCTATTGGCACCGCATTTTGGGGCGTACCCATGTCGTTCGATATTGATGAGTGGAATAGTTATTTTAGTAATCAGAATTTTAGAAGTCAAGAAGGGCAGATGGAAGGTAGACCCAGCGATACCAATTTTTATGACGGATCAACCAACACACCTATGTAAAATCCCCATGTATAATTCTTTCTTTACAATTGTAGTTTAATAAATATAGAAAAGATGATATCAAGCACAATAGAGACAAGATTCATAAAGAAGGGAGGTAGCGTGGCCATGAGGAGATGACCGCTGTTTTCATTATGTTAAAATGCAGCATCATTTATTGTTTATTCATCAGCCTGCATAAGTAAATGATATACTCCTGAACCTGTCATATGAGTCTAAGCAGGCAGCAGATCGTTTAACTTGACTCAAGCATTAATTAATGTGTCCTACTCCTTGCTTTCTGTATTCTGTTTTGTTTAGCAATGTATTTACGAACGATGTCATGCGTACATAATTAGTTTCTTTGTATGTTGAACTAAAACAAATATAAATACGATTTTTTTTTCTTTTTTGATTGTTACAGCCTTTCCAAAAAGAAAAGACAATGAAGCTTATACTTATACCCGTTGTGGCTTGCATTTTTCAGATTGCTTTTTCAATTAGTCTTCCCCACACTTTTGGTTCCGAATTAACAAGCATAAACCAGCAAAGCAATACCAACATGTATGTATATTGTCAAGCAAAAAAAAAAAAAAAAAAAAAAAAAAAAAAAAAAAAAAAAAAAAAAAAAAAAAAAAGTATGGATACTAAAACAGTTCATCAATAGCCATTTAATCAAAAGAAGATCCAAGCCAAAAAAAAGCTCACACAAAAATAAGACAGACTGTAGTAAGCGAGCATGTTCCTTAAAATTGAAGCCTTGCCCGAAAAAGTGCCCGCAATCCTGCGGGTATATAAGTAAGTTCATATTGAATATATTATTTTCTTATGCCATTGTGTCAATCTAGATTCGCCTGACTCATGTTGTCCTCTTCTTGGCACTCCTGTTTGTCCCAAATACTAAACATAGTTGTATCCATAAACCAAAAACAAGCTAGTTTAAAAAGAGCGATAAACAAGCAAGAATTGCTCCTAAACCTACCATACTCCATTATTAAGATAATGAGATAATAGAAGAAGTGATAGAAGTAATGTAATACTTACAAGATCATATTGTATACTTTGATTGTACAGTAAATATATATACTTCGACATTTCAATACTTATAGTTGCCCGACCTTTATTCTCATTAAACCCTATTCCAAATCTTACACTATTTATTTCTGCCTCTTTATTATTTTTGTTTCAATCAATCTATCGCATCTTTAAACAACGTACATGCCCGTCGAACAAAGGCTGTATAGCATGTAGAATATATCTTGTAATTAGGGTTGTTTCGCATATATCTGAGTCAGTGTGATATCAAACAAGAATCACATCTGGTTGCACCTTAGCGATAGCTATGATACGCTTTCCGACTGGATTCAAGCCAATGTAAACGCCAAGAAGCAAGTCTTGGAACTTCGTCAACGTAATTTGGATGCTCTTCGTGCACAAGCAAATGCCCCCGTCCTTCTCTCTGCTTGTAGGCCCTTTGTTGGTCTGATTGATCCTATCTTGCTGTTGCCTATGTCAATCTATGACCGTCAAAGAATTCTCCGTTGGCTTCTTGGGTGGACTCCAAAGTACACCTCTACCTGCTCATGTGGCACATCGCCTATCAGCCGAAGACATGTACTCCGTTGCATGCGCGCTGTTGAACGCTTGCGATTACCAGCGGATATACAGCCTAACCCAATTGATTATGTACTGAATCAATTGCCTAGAATACCACGCCCACCATGCCCAAAAGCTCAAAGACTTGACCGCTACACACGATGGTCAAATTGGCGGCCAACCATTTGTCAACTCTTGCTTGAAATTGAACTTGTGGATCTTCCCGACAAGGCTTTCTCAAACAAAGAAAAAGATACCTCTAGTATGACTTTCCTCCTTTGGCTGATACCCTCGCTTTATCCAGTACAGATAAGCAGCTGATACTCTCCTTCGTCCGGTCACGTTTCTACGCCTATTATGCAGCTTTTTTTCTCTATTTCTTCTTTTTTTATCTTTTATATGTTTCCTGTCTTTTTTTCTATATTTTTATAATTTTATAGTTTTTTTTTTTTTTTTTTTTTTTTTTTTTTTTTTTTTTTTTTTTTTTTGCACTCTCCTTTCTTTGAACTGATGGTTAGGCATTTACCCTATAGGGCCCAGTCTCCATAGCCATATAAATAAAATATAAACTTTTACCGAGTTAGTGTGATCCAACGGAAGTAATTGTATAAGCTGAGTTGCTGATATAATAAGCTTCTTATCCATATGATCATCCAAGATGCTTGCTAAGCTAAGCAGTGAAGCAGCTGCATTGATCCGCTCGACACTTTGATTGTATACGATTTGAGATACTTCGATAGTTTTCAGCAAAGCTTCTCCAGATTTTGGCTGAACATAAATGCTTGAACTGGAACGAATTGAATCCTTTTAGGTAATGAAGGAAGTCATGGTCTTAAAGATTGTAAAACGGCCTTCATCGGTAAACTAAGACATGCTTGATGAGATAGCGTCATCTGGCCAAAATCTCGAGGCAAGCGATCTACTGCGGCATATAACAGATAGATTGTTGAAACAAATAATAATTTTAAAGTCAGTCTTTTTTTTTCCAATCCAACAAAAAAGCGTACCGTGCCAAAAGAAGTACAATAAAAAGCGCACAAACAAGCGTTAGTTAGTCTCAATTATGCAGCATTTGAAGCAGGAAGAAGTTAGCTGTCTATCTAGCTGATTGATTCAAGAAGAAGTCACTAATGAAGTGCGACAACCTTGACTTGTAAATAAGTGTCAAACATGGTAGATCAAAACAATACTCTGTGAATGTTTTGACAAGCGTCTGTCGGCATGCGTGTTGAGGAAAAATATAGAACACATTTTAATAATTCAATAGTATGATTGTAAGTGTAACTCTAGAATTACGACGTGATAAAAAGAAGCAGCAGTTGAAATTTTTTAACGCGCGAGAGAATCCGATAGAATGATATGTTGTAACAAATAACCAATTAAAATCTTTGATTCATGCATAATTCTAAAATTACACTCAGGATGATTTTTATTGCTGGCAAGCACGTTTTCCAGTTACCAAAAAGAATTCAACTTGGTTTGAATGCATAAAATAGCTGGTGTAACTTTTGATGAGGCCTTGTTTCAAGCTAGATATCTGTGCACAATGCACACATAAAACAAGAAAGGGAAAGAAGATCATTTATGGAATCATTCGTCATCCATTGTTTTACATGCGGCTTTTAGTCTTTGTGGCCTTGTTTATGAAAGAAATGGGATATGTTGATATTTGTCACGATAGTAAGTTGCAGTGCGCAATAAGAAATGCTTATGTATTGTTATCATTTTTATAAGCAGTTTTTTGATTTTAACAGATCGAATAAACGGTAAAGAACTATTTTTCTTTATTTAGTCAAAATTACCTCTATTTACTAGATTGACAGGCCGTATAGAATTAGATTGGAAAAGTTCCGTTTTTATTTTTGAAAAAATAAAAAAAAATGTTTGATTACATCGAATAACATGGAAGATATACATGCTAGAATTGATCGTAAAAATAGCAAGCACCAATGGTAAAGATGTGCAACATCTTTTGATTAACTTACTAAAAAACCGAGCTTCTTTCTTGTTTTTCTCTCTATTTTTCTTCTGCTTTAGTTTATAAATGCAGTCCTCATAATGACTTTTAGTAGGGTATTACAAAAACAATCTACTTTAAGAATGACTTGTATTCACAAACATAAGAAAATGGAGAACAGATTTTGTTTTTTCTGGTTTTGAGCGGAGTGATGAATAATGTATTAGTTTTTTACCAAATTCTACATGATTTTACAAGTCAGAGTATCACTGAGAAATTCCTTTTGTATAAATTTCACACATGTTTCCAAGTTAGTCAAATGGCTTGCTTTTAGCTCCACATTCACTTGAAACTGTCCATAGACATTGAGAGCATATCATGGTCTTCTATACAACAATGGTTGTTTTTCTATCCTGAGCTTAGTATCTATTGAATCCTCTATATTACAATGCAATTTTTTCCGAAAACTCAAATACAGATGTAACATGATTGTGTAACAGTAGGAATAGCTTAAAAAAAAACGGCTGGATTGTTGCACATTTAACTTTAATCAAATAGTTTCCCTCTTTCCTTCTTTGTCTTTTCCCCCCTTTTCTTTTTTCTTTGTTGTTAATGTCTCATTTGATGAAAGAAGGCATTCTGTCTGTTGAAATCGAGCCTAAGGCCAGCTATTTAGACTTTACAGGCTCTATCAAAGAGCCCCTCAAGTCAACCTCTGAAGACGGTATTGTCAGCCATAGCCAGCTCTTGCGAGGTCGAGTTCGACTCAAGTTGGAAAAATCAATCAAGATCAAGTCCATGTCAGTCAAATTCAAAGGCGAATCACTTGTCAACCACACCTCCCAAGTGCCTAACAATCAATACCATAGCTACCAGCAACAACAGCAATACCATCCTCAACAGGATGTTTCTGCACCTATTCTGCCTAAATTAAAAACCAAAGTGCTCCAAAAATCTTCTATTTTGGAAGAAGGCGAACACTCGATTCCCTGGGAAATTGAAATTCCCAACATTTATCCTCGAAGTTTCTCTAACAAACGAGGTGTTGTACGATACAAAGTTGAATTGAAGATGGCAGTGGGTTACAACAGAACAATCACAGCAAGTAAACCTATCCTTATATGCCGCCATCTATTACCTTCCAAAGACATGGTCATGAATGTATCTACAAAGCGATATGAAAACACAATTCCAAACGGGTTTAATTTTGAGATCGAGACGCCTAAAACAATTTGCCTGGAGCAAGGCTATATGCCTGTTTTACTCAAGTTCAATTGTATTAACAACAAACCTGTAAAATTCATTTATACTCAATTTATTCAAGCGGAAATATATAGGTTAGCTGATTTTTTTTATTTTATTTTTCTGCGTGTTTACATATTATAAATAGATGCCGCAATGTGTCCAAAGCAGAAGCCGATATGGCTATCATGGCTAGCAAAAAGAACAGTACGATCGTTGGAAAACAGTTGTATAAATCGTATAAGAATGGCGATATTGGCCTGTCCAAATTCTTTAGACGTGTTCAACCTGTAACATTGAACACAATTGACTTGACCGACGAATTTACTTCAATGCCCTTGTTACTCAAACATAATCTCGATACGACATTAACGAATACAATTGAGTCCCCTCTTGTGGTTGTTTTACATCAGTTAGAAATCACATTCAATTTCGGACAAGAGCAGGATGAGATTCGTGCCAAGGTGCCAGTGGCAGTAACTTCGATACCAGATGCTTCAGGTTCAAGCAATAGCAGTATATACAGTACAGGCTCAACAAGTACAGTACAGAAATACACCATGGAAGCTCAGTTACACAAAGGTCCTCTCTCGATTGAAATCGTAGATACGTCTGCTAAACGAACCGAGCACCACCGAACCACATTGGATGAATCGACCATCAGTTCACTCAAAGACAATTTACTATTGAATTCGTCTGACAGTGAAAAAAGCATCAAGAAATCAGCATCAGACCAAAACTTGCGAAGAGTAAGAACAGCCTCTGTCAAGAGCATGGAAGTGGCCGTCAAGAAAGCTAGCAACAGACGATCAATTACACCACCTCCAAATTCACTCAGAATAGCTATCAACAAAGCAGCTTCCATCAATGGTGAAGCCAAGCCCAGAAGCCATTTAGAAATCGTTACAAAAAAAAGTAACAAATCCTTAGATGAAAGATATACTGTTCAAACACCTAAATCAGCGACTGCTACCACATTCTCTTCTTCAGTATCACTGAGCGATAAGGCATTGCAGCCCTTTAATACCTTTGTTGGCCTTCCTCCTCCTCCTAGACGCGCACGCAACAAGAAAGAGTCAACAGCCAGCGAAACAAGTGGGCGTGTTGGGCTTACTAGAACCTTGACCAACAGTAGTTCCTCTTCTACATCTTCTCGAGCTAATTCAATCAGCTCCTCTGGTTTTCTACAAACGACTGATTCCCTCACTTCACCTGATACATCATCATTCTCACCCCTTTCTCCTGGTAACAACAACACCAATAGCAAATCAAAACAGTTGCTAAATTCGAGCAAGAGTACAAATACATCCAATTCGTTTTCTTCCACTACTTCTTATTACCAATCAATCAAGAAAAGAGCCAACTCTATCGATACAAACCAGTTTCCTACCAGTCCAACACAGTCGTTTTCTTCTAGCCTACTAGACCACGATGGCTTAAGCTCAGGACCTTATTTCGCTGTTGACCTTCCTCCTATCCCTTCTCCTCCTGCTATCACTCGACAAAGACTACCCTCTATTCCACTCAACTCCCTTAATCTCAGTGAAAAAGATGAGCATAGGCTTACTAAAATGTATTTCGAAGATGAAAGTGATGAAGATGGAGAAATAGACAATTATGATTTTATGTTTGATTAATATGTAAATAGACTGAATAAAGTATAGATTTGTTTATTACTATTGTAAATGATTGAAAATGGTATAAGTTATAATGAATGTAAGGGGGTTTTATACGAGAGCCAATTCTAACGTCCAAGTTCTTCTTGCCCATAAACGAATGGATTGGCCTTCAATTTCTACAGAATTGCCATCCCACCAGCATTTCCTCTAAAATAAGCATGAATAAATAGATTTTAATGATGATCAAACTTACTGCTGGCTTTCTCCAAAACAAAAAGAGTTTTTGAGCAGTTGCCATATGATTGTTTGGACCAATCGTTTTTAACAAAACAAGAGCCATGCTTACAATCGTAGTACGCATTGGTTCAATTTCTCGATATCCCCAGTGATCATCGCGCTGGAAACCAGCATCACAAAGCATATCAATCAAATGCTGTTCTGCAACATTGTTCTCGCGCGAAATATTCTTTTGGAGTGCATCAAAAATAAGATCGTGTTGCTTTAGAAATTGTCCAGAGGCCAATTTAAGGTGCTTGGCATTCTGATTCTTTTGTGTAGGTAAACAGAAATACTCCAGTTCTTCACGGAGTACGATAATGGGCTGCTTAGTCAACAATGTATAATACACAGGCGAGGAAGCAGCAGAGGCAGCCAAGAGGCGCTGAAGGTCTGCATTCTGTTGGTTTTGGTCGCGCACTTGAGCAGCGTGTGTATAGAATTGCAAGACGTATTCGAGACAGGCAGGATCAAAATCGACAATATTCACTTGCTCGTCCATGCCTACCGAGTGTCCGTCATAATCTTCATCTTCCTCATCAAACTCTTCATTGGGCCGAGCTAAAACAAGTCCATTAGGAAACATGGCAATTAACAAGCTTTCTGGCAAGTTGACTAGCGTATCTCGGTGTAGTTCCATACGAGTGCCTCTCAAGTCTAACTTTAGTTTCTGAGGAATAGCATCGTGATTATCAAAATCGTCGAGCTCATCTTGTTGTTGTGGCTGTTGTGGTTGTTGTTGATAGATCAAGTCATCACTAGTATATGTTTCCTCTGGCTCTGCCACCTGTACAATAGGTGATTCAGAAGACATAACAATAAAAAGTTATAGAAGGGGGGGGAGGGAGAAAAGAGAAGAAAAAGCACCAATTTTATCTTGCTCGTTTTTACTATATAAAAAGAGTTTATTTGTGCAACTTGTATTTCCATTGTGAAATAATAATAAAAAAGGACTCATTGTGCATAGAGATTCAAGCAGAAAAAAAAAGAATAGTCTGTTATGGAATAGCTTCCATTGAGCATTATGACATGGTGTTTCTAGATGAGGTTTTCTTTATTTCTATGATATAGTATCTATGTGTTTTTTGTATGTGATATGGGCAGCACTTCCATTGTGTTCTCACAAGCCTTTGATTCACCTTGATCTACTTCTCGTTTGGCTTGTTGATACATCCACAGACCCACAAATGTGAGCGCAATACCCACACTTTGGATCAAACTGACTTGTTGTCCAAACCATACAATACTCATTACAATCACAAAGATACGCTTCACAAGTGATGCAATAGAATAAGTAACAGGAGACGACATGGCCAATGTTGTAAAAGCAAACCAACTTTGTGCAAAATGGGCTGTACCATTCAATAAGAAATAACCCACCAAACGAGCCTTGCTCACCTCCATCATTGTATTGCTATTGAACATCAATCGAAATCCATCAGAATATAACCAAAGAGGAGCCATCAAGACAAAAGCAATAAGAGAAGAATAGAACATCATGTTCATTTTGTCCAGTTTGTTTGGATTACCAGCACCCATCTTTGATTCTTTAAAGAGAAGCTTTTTGCTGAATATGTTTTGCAAAACAAAGATCAAGCAAGAGATCAGGGCACACGATAAACCAATAATATTGTCAGATAATGTAAAGCTGCAAGCAAGAATCACACCAAAAGTCAGGGGTATCAATGCAGTATATACTTTTGATGAATATTGTACATGAAAAATGAATCGATAAAATAACACTGTAAAAAGTGGTGCCAATGCCTAATCAGAGTTAGCATCCTGACATACTGATTTTTGTTTACTTTAATGGTATGCACCAGACTGACAGGAATACGACTAATAGATATGCTTGAAAATATATGTCCCACAATCATAAACAAAGATAATGGTGCAATTGTTTGAAATATGATTCTAGTAGGCTTCTTGATACCAGTAGACCGAGATACCAGTTGCTCCATGATAGCGCACCAACAAGCAACAAAAAAGAATTGGGCAAATGTTAATGTCACTGGGTATTTGAACACATTCATGATTTGTTTGCCTGTATTGCTTGAAAAAGATGAACTCAAGTACCATAGAAAGCAACAAATAAGAAACTTGGAGCTTTCAGATAACGAAAAGTGATGCGCGCTAAAGCTAGATTGTACAGATGAGGTGAAGGATTTAAAGGTAGCTTGCTCTTTTTCTAGAAACTGCCCTTGTTGCTTTTTCCCCAGGGTAATGTTGTTAAAAAACCTTCGTTGAGAGGGCTCGTTTATAGATGCTGATAATAGCGTTGTCATGGTGATAAGGTGTCGAGAAGAAAGAAATCTTTTTTTTTTTATTTTAAAGCCCAAACCATCAAATCATGATTTGGCTGAGTGCTCTTTTTTTTTTTTTTAGCTCAGATGCTTTAGATGATCGACAAGTCTTCTTTTTTTTTTGGCTTGTAACGAAGTATGGTATTCTGTACATGCAAAACAAGCTGTTTTATTATTGATCATGTTGTGAGTATATCTCTAAGATAGTGAGGATAGTATATGTATATGTAACAAAATTATTTATAAAAACAGAATTCTTAAGCCAACAAAGACTTTCCGGTCATTTCCTTGGGAATGTCAAGACCCATATAAGCAAGAACGGTAGGAGCAACATCACAAAGAGCACCTTCAACACCCTCAGCAAACTTGGCATCCTTATCAGCCATGACGAAAGGAACCTTGGCGCAGGTGTGAGCGGTGAAGGGGCTCTTACCATCATCAGCAAGCATCTTTTCAGCGTTACCATGATCAGCAGTGACAAAGAGAGCATAGCCGTTCTTCTTACAGGCTTCAAGAACAACACCAATAGCCTTATCAGTGGCAGCAACACCCTTGACAGCAGCTTCATAGACACCAGTGTGGCCGACCATATCAGGAGGGGCAAAATTACACATGACAAAGGGATACTTGCCAGATTCAATAGCTCCAGAAACCTTTTCAGCAACACCTGCAGCATTCATTTCAGGTTGAAGATCGTAAGTGGCGACCTTAGGAGAAGGAACCAAACCACGGTCTTCACCTTCAAATTGAGCTTCACTACCACCGTTGAAGAAGAAGGTAACGTGAGCGTACTTTTCAGTTTCGGCAATGTGCATTTGAGGAACACCGTTCTTGGCCAACCATTCAGCAAGAACATTGTCCATGGATTGAGCAGGGAAAGCAACCTTGAAGGGGAAGTCGCTCTTGTATTGAGTCATGGTGAAGATTTCAACATTCTTGGGCACAGGAGAGTCGAAGGGAGGAGGAGAAATACCGAAAGCTTGAACAATTTCACGCATACGATCAGAACGGAAATTGAAGGTGAAGATGGTATCACCATCCTTGATTTGGCCTTCTTCGTTAATAATGATAGGCTTCAAGAATTCATCGGTTTCATCATTTTCATAACGAGCTTCAATGGCCTTGACGGGATCTTCAGCTTTTTCACCCTTGGCTTGGGTCATACCTTCAAAAGCAATTTGGATACGTTCCCAACGCTTATCACGATCCATAGCATAGTAACGACCGTTAATGTCAGCAATCTTACCGTAACCAAGTTCCTTAAGAGAGTCAACAAGTTGAGCCATGTACTTGGCAGCAGACTTGGGGGCAGTATCACGGCCATCACCAAAGAAGTGAATGTAAGCTTCAGGAACACCAGCTTCCTTAGCGGCTGTCAAGAGAGAAACAAGGTGATCGATATGACCGTGAACACCACCATCAGACACAAGACCCATAAAGTGAAGACGACCGTTACCATTGATAGCGCGATCGAAAGCACCCTTGATGTTTTCAATTTTGCCAAATTCCTTGTTTTTCATGGCGAGATCGATACGAACAATATCCTATAATATAGTTAGCTCGCGTTACTTTTAAGAATTACGTTTATATACCTGATAGACGATACGACCGGCACCAATGTTAAGGTGACCAACTTCAGAGTTACCCATTAAGCCATCGGGCAAGCCAACAGAAAGACCGTGGGCAGCAATGGGAACGAAAGGTTCTTCCTTTTCGAGCTTATCCATAACAGGTGTTTCAGCATTACGGATAGCATCACCCTTAGGATCAGATTCGGGAGAGATACCCCAACCATCAATACAGATAAGGCAAGCCTTGTTCTTGGGAGTTTGCTTACTCTTAGGCATTTCACCACCACCAGTCATTTTGTATAATTATTGAATTCTGTTATGAAGAAAAAAGAAAAAAGAAGAAAAAAAAGGTTTAGAAGTACATGTATTTTGATACACGAAACGTGTCACAAAAAAAGTGACGCAACTTTATATTTGATCATAAAGATTGTCTTGATTGCATCTTTTCATTCTACAACACTAAAATCCTTTCACCTTGTGTTGTATTTTTCATTTATTTTAGTTGGAAAATGTAAAACCCGCTGTCAAATAAAGATAGAGAAACATATATCTTGATACTTGTTTACGACTATTTCGTCATAATGCGTTTTACTTCATAGACGAAAAAAAAATTGCATGTTTCGAAAAAAAAAAACTGCCTCTTCATTTTATTCTGCTCCTTCTCATTTAATAGCTTTTTTTTTTTCTTTGCGATGTCAATCGACACGCCGTCAATTACGATAGACGAAAAAGAGTCAATTGAACTGACGCTGGTATTGTTTGTATGGTAAATAAGGTGCTTAATTCAATTTTAACTGTGTGTAGCTGGGTTTGATGATAATCAAGATAAAAGATTTTGGATAAAAACGGAGTTAGATTTTACCATCAATAATGCAGATAAAATTCTTCTGATTTTGACTGCATTTACATTGACAACTGTACCAGCCATTTTGAGAGTCTAGTTAGCAGCGATGTTATTAAAGAGATTATTATTACGTGCTTGTTTGTTTAGATCGATTCCCTAAGATTAAGATGTAATTTCTTATTTTTTCTCTCACGTATTTCTAACACTTGTATGTCATAATAAATTTAACCATATCCTTACTTTTGTCTCAGGACATCTGTATTATCTTATGAAACTTAAGTATAGTTTCCTATAGCATTGATAAATTGATCATATCACATTTGACAGATTGTGAAGAATTCAAATATCCCTAGTTTTTCATATTTAAACTTGGCATTTGTTTGTTTTGTCAATATTGCCTGTTTCCTTTTGTAGCAAGATAGGTTTAGATATTGAATCAATGAGTAATCAGGTTATTTTTTTGTTAAGAACTTTTTTAAACACAATTGCTTTTGCGAAAACAAAAGACGACACAATAATATTCACAAAAAAATAAAATGTTAAAATTCTGATATGTTGTACCTTTTTTTTTATCAAGACGCACCAACTGACATAAAAAAGTGTGGATGTCAAGCTATATTTTTTAAATTGCTTATGTAAGTTCAATACGAGCAACACGTGTATTATATCAAAGTGTATCTTGGTCGTCCTATCGCTGTCAGATCATGATATAAGACCTGTTTAGTAAAGCATGGTTACATTACAATTTTTTTCTAGATAAGTCACCCAGAAGAATTATATTTACTTACTATATTTGCTTACAAAAGAAAAAAGCTAAAACTTTATAAACATAATTTATGCAATAAATTAGTCCCTGAACAATTGTTTATTTGACTTTCATAACAAGAGCGTCATACACTTTTTTGAAAAAAAAAAGTATTGTTAGTGCTTGAGGATTTCAAAGAAATTGATATCTATTTATAAAAAGGATGACAATTATAGTTTATTAAACGCCACTTCTTATCTGTAAATTAGGGTTACAGACCATATGAACATGCAGAATGATAAGCAAAAACAAACTGATACAGTTGTCAGTTTTGATGACAATCGAGAGCTTTTCATCTAAATAGAAGCAAAAAGAACATATTTTCTTTCCTTGCATAGGTTTGAGTATTTGAATTAAAAGTTAGAATTGACATGCTGTTTGAACACAAACACACTATTGACAAGCGACAGTAAAGAGCGCGGTCTAAGTTTTTTAGTAGATGAGAAAAAAAAGCTTCGTGTTACTTTTAAATAATAGGAAAGAAACTGCTAATACGCTGAATTCATGCTTGAAGGTCAACTAGATTAGTTCTAGACAGCGAGTTTCGATTTTTAAATTAAAACAAACTATTTCTCACAAAAAAAAAAAGGCTTGTAATTAAAAAAAAATCCTAAAGGGTAGTCTATGTTCCCCGAAAAAAAAATGACAGTTGCGTAACAGCATGGTTTTATTTATTTTCATGACAGAGAAAGCGAAAGCGAAAGCAAAAAATACAATCTACACATAAAGAACGATGTTTTATGAACATGCTTACTTGATTGTATGGAAGGAGAACCATGATAAACAGCTTGAGATGTATTCACATTGGTAGTACTAATGAACCTTATTCGTATTTTCGATCCAGTTCTTTAAAGCCTTTTCACCGCAACATGTCAGAGACGTGATTACAAGAGAAAAAAAAGCATTGTAAAATAAATGACTAATAAACCGAGCGGTAATATATTTTCTTAGTGCTATTGAATAATAAAAATATAGATCTGCCAATGATAAAGAAATAAAGAATAATATCAAGTTCACAGACCATACAAAGATTGATAAGCACCAATTAAACAAGCGGCTATAGGTAGCACAGCTATGAGGGTTCTTGTGTGACTAACTAACATGAAAGAGTAAGTTTGCCTCGGCACTCTCAATCATTTTTGGCGCCTTATATTCATCCTCATCTGACATTCAGATTTTCTGTATGGTTCTTATGAACGTGAATTTAGCAAGTTACACAATAGCATATGATCTTTCTTTCTATCGCTCTTCTAGTTAATTAAAAGATAGAATGAAAACTCTAGACTATTTATGTGTTTATTGTATACAATACTATTGAGTTAATAAAGAAGACAAGTTTAATTTTAGCTAGTTAATGTCGTATTTATCAGAAACAAGATTGGTAAAAAAAAGAAGTGTATTTATTGGAGCACATGATTAAAAACAATACCAATTCGACATTTTATCTTGTTTACGATAACACGCTCATTTTCAAATAAAAAAGATTGCTGGGTACACAAATCAATGTATCACTAGTTATTTTGAATTATTTTATTTCGCATTATGAAATTTCAAGGCTAAATGCCATCAGAAATACCAAATGAATACTAAAATTAGTATCAATTGCTTATTGTTCAATATAAAAGGTGAGGGGAAGGAAATAAGGAAGGGAAATAAGTAAAAGGCGGAGTAAAACAAAATGATAACAATCCTCGGAAAAGTCGGGAAAAGCTTAAAGCCTTAATTCTTGAAGATTTTGTTATGGAGATAATTGTGAAAGGCAAGAGGTTTACAAGTAGGACAAGTACGTCCTTTAGAGAAATACAAGTGGTTATGAATCTATTCTCCTTTTTTGCGAATATGAGCATGCACCCAATCAATGAGTTTCGAGTTGGAAGTGGTTATTTGTGTAACTGAATTTCTAATATCTCTTGCCTTTACGTTACAAATTTTTCCCATCACTTTTTCTTTCGCTTTTGTATTTTTTTTTTAAATTACAACAATAATAATAAAATTTTTTAATAATCTAATATGCCTTTTGATACAGTAGAAAGATCAAATAAAAGAATTAGACCAGATTTATCAACACCTACTGCAGACGATGACTGGTACATGCAACCAACATTCGAAATCATAAACACAAAATATCAACAAGAAGAACAACAGCAACAACAACAACAGCAATACCAACAACAAGGAAATTGGCTTAAATCATACCCTTTTCCACCAATGGATTATGTACTTCCAGTTACCCCTGCTGCCATGCCCATAGACATTCCTTATTCAAACCACCATCAGTCAGATTATTTCGATGCAAGCCTTTCGCCTCAATCAAACACATTCTGGCAAGATGATAACACAAGTACTGTTTTATCTGAAGCTACTCAGAGCCCAGTTCACCGTACTTCCATCTCATCTTGTGCATTTTCTCCTATAACACATCATTCTTCTCCACCAAAGCCTTTGGTCGACTCACTTCCAAGTGATTTAGTAACCAAAAATCCTATTTTAACAGACGTTTTATCAAAAGTAAGGTTTTCTTACAGCGATGTCGGAATCAATCTTGAAGCCAAGATTTCAAATGCATCGGACTTGCGCTCCTTGATTGATGCCTTTAGCCAATTGTGTACCTCATCAACCACATCTTCATCTTCATCCTCCTCCTGTTCTTCTTCAACAGCCAGCAATCATGAATTAGACCCATCAAAAACAATGGACAACATTTTACTCTACCGTAACAAAAACAACCAGACAAAACCAGTCAATTTCTTTGCTTCTACCTGTCGCCTGGGTCAGATCGCCAACCCTCACTCAAGCCTGGACTCAGTCACAAGCCTTGTTCAAATCGCGGATGCCTGCATTGATACTTACTTCTCTTGCTGGGTGCGGTTTAAACCTGTCTTGCAAAAAGAAAAATTTATGGCCTGGTATCGTGCACAAAATAACCCGACTGACACACTGATTGTCAATGCTATCTGTTCCTACGTCTTTCGTCACATGATCATTCATCACCCAAGAAATGGGTTTGAACATTTCTTGACTGATCAAGACAAACTACAAGAACAAGAAGAGTATTTCTTTAGCCGTGCTCGTGAATGCCTTTCTCAATCGTTTGATACACCCGATCGCTATACGGTAGTCGCCTTGCTGTTTATGAGTATTCGTGCTGAACCTACAAAACGTCATCATTATGCTGGCATGGCTGCCTCTGCTCTTCATGAACTTGAAATTTATCCTCGTATGGTGAATGAAGATGTTGACTCCTATGAAAAGGAGATGGACACTCGCTTATGGTGGTTTGCTTGGGCTATTGACTTCTCACTCTGGACAGCTGGTTCACCCAAAAATACACCACAACCTCGATACCCAGGTCAGGTTGACTTGCCTCAGGTGTTTGAACAAGACATTGACGACACAGAAATTGGTGTTATTACATTTACTCAATGTCTCAAGCTTTGGCAGATTCAAGCCGATATTGTGGCTGCTCTTTATGATCAAGAAAGCTCTGTCCTGACAGTGGAACAATTCAAGGAATATGACAAGCGTCTGCTTAATTTCTATCAATCTTTGCCTCAGTATCTTTTATTTGACAGTGGGTTTGAATATGGCTGTGAAGACCTTTTTTTGGCTTGTCTCCGTGTGAACATTGAATACAATGCAACTCGTATTATTCTGCATA
Source organism: Gilbertella persicaria (assembly GCF_025201335.1). Classification (NCBI taxonomy): domain Eukaryota; kingdom Fungi; phylum Mucoromycota; class Mucoromycetes; order Mucorales; family Choanephoraceae; genus Gilbertella; species Gilbertella persicaria. Next base: position 47,074 of record NW_026252024.1, read on the forward strand.
AATTATTTATACCTGAATTGAATGATACAAGACCTAGTCAAGCTGCTCTGGATTCGCTGAATGTCTGTCTCTCAACCGCACTGACTCAATTGAGTGCTATCAAGACATGCAATATGGCTGATGTGGGTCGCTGCGCTTTTGATCGAGATGAACTATGGCGTGCTGCTGAAGTGATTTCGATTGCCATGAGCATCTATCGTACCTGTGTATCTCCTGCTGATCAAGCCAAGATTCTAAACGGTATTCAAATGGACGACTTCATGACTGGACTTCTGAAATCGTATACTGTGCTACAAAACACAAGAGAATTTCGGTTTTCATGCAAGAACTGGTTCCAAGTAGCTGATTGGATTCAAGTAGAAATACGTCGACATCAATTAGAAGGAACAATGCATGCATCACATCAAAATGAACCTCACAAAAAGAAGCAACCAGACTACTTTTTAGCTCATCTGAAGCCCAATGCTAAACTCAACAACCATGATCCTCATCCTCATGAGAAATCACTCTCACCACCATCATTACCACAGACACCACAAATGACAGCATCTTTATTACCAAAAAGAATACAAAAAAGCCAATCTCTTTTCAAAACCAATTCAGTGTTCAGCAACAGTCATCTTCATCTATCAACACAAGGAAATCTTCTTTCTCCACTGCACCTCCATTTGTACAATTCAATGCATATGTTCCACCTGATCAACAGCCTCAGCCAACAAATGGTAAAAGTCCTGCTCGATTCCGTTACTTTAATCCTAGAAAGATGAACAAATTCTTATTTATTGATGAGCATCCTATGATGTAAAGTTGTATATTACTATGTCTATGTCTATGTTTATGCTTATTGTGTATATATCTTACTATGAATAAACAAATTAAAGTCACATACTTGTCAGCTGATGCAAGCTTTTAAAAAACAGGACTATTTTCTCCTTATTTTCTTTATCTTTTTTTTTTTATACATATTATGCTGACATTATTTGCAGTGATATTGATCATAGGCATGATTGTCTTCTTTCTTATCGCTGTGTTTTTGATATGCTTTACAAGGTCTTCTTCTGAGTCTGCTATCTCTCTTGGAAGTTATATAGAATATGAAGACTGGCCAGTAGACCCAGACGACTCTATAGCTACTTTATCTGAAGACGCAAGGTTGAGTTATGAAAGAGCAAAAGGTGATATATAACACTCCAAGTCACAGATTTGACTAAAACATAAATAGTATTTCAAGACAGACACCCACCAGACAGTGTTCCTACAGATATTACACCACCTCAATTTATATCGATTCAAGAAAAAGGCGTGTCTGCATTTGAATTTGAAGGAGAACCTGATGCAAATGTGTATGTGGCTGGCAGAACAGAATTACAATTTATGCACGGTGAATGTTGTATACAAACAAATCTTCCTTTACCAAGGCACCAAGAAGTATATTACTGGGAGGTAAATCCAACCTTACAATTAATAGTTGAATAACATGTTTTATTAGGCAAAAATGTTCGAGAAACCTGAGACAACAACTGTGTCTGTCGGGGTGGCTACAAAGCCATATCCTACTTGGAGACTGCCTGGTTGGAACAGATATTCAATAGGGTATTTCTCAGACAGTGGGTACAAGTTTTTCTCTTCTCCATTCAATGGTAAACCCTACGGTATACCTTTTCATCGTGGAGACATTATTGGTGTGGGTTATAGACATAGAACGGGTACTGTCTTTTTCACAAGAAATGGCAAACGACTAGAAGATGCTTATACTGGCTTACGCTGGAATTTGTTCCCTACGATAGGTGCCAATGGTCCCTGTCAAATTCATGTCAATCTGGGGCAGTCAGGATTTGTGTTTGTCGAAGCCAACGTCAAGAAATGGGGATTAGCACCTTCACAAGGCACATTAGCTCCTCCGCCTGCTTATGGCCTTGAAAATGATACCATTCTCTTAGCTACGTCTGGTGGTCAACTGTCAAGCAGTAGTAGCAGTAGTCGACATGATTCAGACAGCTATTCGTTACAATTTAGACCTTCTGAAACCTTAATCACTATTGTAGACAACGAAGATTATACCGCATCCTCTATACCAAATCCTCCTCCTTACCAGCATACCATTATTCAGCATTCAAATGAAGAAACACTTTTAGATTAAGTTTATTATATATATATATATATATATATATATGTGATTATCATTAAACATAAGCCAACACAAGTGCAGCAGATGGAACCAAGTTCAATTCTTTCAATGTCTTTTGATGGTCATCAGTACTAAAGGTCTTTCTAGGGAATGTGGTAGACAATGTGAATGAGCTGCTACATCCTTGTGTCTGTAAATAATCAACTACTTCTTGTAACGCTGCTGACGCGTCAAATGTGTGTGTAATTGGACCAGATCCAGGAACACGAATCTTGTTATGCATATAAGTACTACAGAACAAAATATGCCTTACTTACCTGAATTCTTGCTTCATTGTATTCCTTTTTTACCGTAGGCTGAGAAGGAGCATTGGCTGCAGCAATTTCAGCTTGTTGAGCCTGTTCCGTTTGTTGAGCTTGCTTCGCTGCTTTCTATTTAAAGATGGATAAATCTACCTAGTTTATCTACAAATTTACCTTGGCTGCGCGATCCCTCTTGTCTTGTTCAATTTGTGCCTTCACTCTGGCCTTGGCAATCTTTTCTTCTTCCTTTTCTCTCTTTTTCTTTTCCAAAGCCTTTTGAATTTCCTTTGCCTCCAACGCTTCTTTTGCATTTGTGATTTCTTGACCTGCTTTTCTCCTGATTTTCTCAGCTTGTTTTCTTTCTTCCGCTTCTTGTTGCTCACGGTTAGCACGCTTAGCTGCCATGCGTGCCTTGAGTTCAGCGAGCTTGGCCTTTTTTTCTTCTTCTGTTAAAGGTTTAATGGCTTCTGTACTCTCAGCAAAATTTTGATGTCCTGTACGAGTTGCGTGTAATTCAGCACCTGTAGCGTCACGGAAAAGCTTTTGACAATCATTACAAATGAGACTTTGGGCTGTTTGTTCGCCTTGTTTTATTTCGCCTAGAAACACACACATATATATATATCAGTCATATGTATTGCGCTTGTTGCTCTAACCTTCTTCTTCGGGTTGCTTTTTATCAGACTCAGAAGCCGTGTCTAAAGCTTGTGCAGGAGTTATTTCTTCTTCCGGTTCGTCAGATACTTCAGAGTGTTCTAAAAGCCTAAAAATAGAGAAAAAAATTACAAGCTGTATCTATACAATAAACTCGTACCAGTCCATAGCAGGTTGAAGTCCTGCCCCGTTAGTAGCTTTCATAGCTTTCTTTCTACAGCAAGTTTATTTAAAAAACATAAAATAAAAAACCTTACACTTTATTGAGGGAGAACCCCATACCCACAAGCGTATCAATATCACTTGCCATATTATAAAGAAGAAAAAAAGAGAAATAGAAAGACAAACGATGACGAATTTGTTTTTACCAACAAAAAAGGGCGTCACATCATTTGATGCATGATTTTATTTTTCTTAAAGAGTAAAGCGAGGAGGTGCACGAATGGCTTCTATCATTTGATAATGAGATTGATCAAATTCATGTTCAATTTCTTGGTCTATTTGCTTGAACGCAGAGGCAATATGAGATCGAACCAGCGATACTGTAGAGCAAGAGAATTCATTGTCATTGGCAAATAACCGAGTGGTTTTTTCAGATTGTGTCTCGGGTAACACAGGTAAGACATCCACTGTATCTTGATTGGCATAGGAGTTTATGATCTTTTCGTCATGGTTTAGAAATGTAAGTGTCGTAGGCGTTACAATATGTTCTTCTTCAGAGTCATCAAGAACTGAAGTAGAGGATGGAAGAGATGATTGAGACGACTTTAAAGAAGTATCGATAATGCTTGGCAAAGGACTTGGGTTACTTTTATAGCTGCTACTACGAACAAGTTTTGAACTAAAGCGTTTAACTCGGGATGTCAGTGTCGATGCTCTCTTTAACGGTTTTTCTGTATTGCTTCTAGAAAGCGATATAGGCATTATATGAAAAAGAAAAATAAGAGAGAGAGAGGGAGAGAGAGTAAAGAAAAGAAAAGGAAAGAAACGTATGTGTCTGATGGTGGTCTAATCGCCGTCATACCCCCTCACGTTGTCACTGTTTGTGTGACAATAGCCAATCAAAGACCATTAACCCTTTCCATTTTGATAGTTATGGCCTTAACAAATTGAGTGCATATAGAGAATGAGAAATCTAGAATCTCATGTGGCATCTATTGAGCGTTAATTGGTTTATTTAAATGAATTCAAGTCGAGCGAAACAACGGTTACTGTGACACAAACATCCCTTTTTTCAGGTCAAAGGAGCAAAGACACCCAATAAAACGCTTTTTGTTGATCACTACTATATTGAATATTTAAAACACAAAAGTAACTTCAGTCACTGCTAGAGAACACTCGTTTTTGTTTATTACCCTATCTTACAATTGTCTATAAAAAAATCTAAAGAGACATATAAAAAGACTAAAGCACTGTATCACTTTGTTCGTCCTGAGCCTCATTTCCAGGAATTTCACCTTGTTTTTTAGGAGATAATTGAGCTGTCAAACAATTGGCTCCTTGCTGATATTCGGTTGATTCTGCTTGAAAGACATTTTCTTTTTGCTCTAAATACTTTAAAAGTTCTTCTTCCGAGATCTCTTCGACAATCTCTACTTCTTGATCTTCATATTCTTCAGGATCATATTCAAAATCTGAAGGTAAATCACTCTTATCGTCAGGAAATTCAGGTAATTCACTTGTGTCTTTGGCTGCTAAACGAAAAAGACGTTCTTCAATAGAAAGGGGTTGTTCAGACATTATAAAAAAAAGAAAGAAAAAAAGAGGCTTATACAGGATTAGAGTTTAGCAAAATAAGGTTTCTTTATACAAAAAATGAATCTTTTTTTTTTTCACTTTTTAAAAATCAATTAATATACTTTTAAAAAAAAGATACTCTAGCTTATGGAAATATTTAACGACGTTGAGAGTAAACGTGAGCGAAAGCACGGGTAGAAGCACGCTTCAACTTGGATTGGGCAGCCTTAAGGTCATCAGCCTTAGCTTCGTCAGCAGAGATTTCCATGAGTTCCATAGCTTCAGCAAGAGCAGTCTCAATGGCTTCACGGTCACCACGACGGAGCTTCATGTTGACGTTAGGGTCAGAGATGTTGTTTTCAACTTGGTAGACGTAAGATTCGAGGTCTTGTCTGGCTTGAACAACAGCTTCACGTTCCTTATCAGATTCAGCGTTCTTAGCAGCATCTTCAACCATACGGTCAATATCAGCAGCAGTAAGACGGGCAGAGTTGGAGATAGTGACATCAGCCTTACGACCAGTGGTCTTGTCTTGAGCAGTAACCTTCAAGATACCGTTGGCATCAATATCGAAGGTACAGAGGAGTTCAGGAGTACCACGAGGAGCAGGGATAAGACCAGAGAGGGAGAATTCACCGAGAAGGTTGTTTTCCTTTGTCATCAAACGTTCACCTTCGTAGACAGGGAAAGTGACAGTGGTTTGGTTATCAGCAGCAGTGGTGAAAACCTTGGACTTTTGACAAGGGATGGGGGTGTTACGGGGAACAACAACAGCCATGATACCACCTTGCATTTCAACACCTTGAGAAAGAGGGACAACATCCAAAAGAAGGAGATCTTGAGTCTTTTCGTTACCGGCTTGGTTGGTGAGGACGGCAGCTTGGACAGCAGCACCGTAGGCAACAGCTTCATCAGGGTTGATAGACTTGTTCAATTCCTTACCGTCAAAGAAGTCTTGGAGGAGAGATTGGATCTTGGGGATACGGGTAGAACCACCAACAAGGACAATTTCGTCAACCTTCTTCTTGTCAATCTTGGCATCCTTGAGGACACGTTCGACGGGTTCAACAGTACCGTTGAAAGCGGTGGAGTTGATTTCTTCGAACTTGGCACGAGTGATGTTGGATTGGAAGTCAACACCATCGAAGAGAGAGTCAACTTCAACAGTGGTTTGAGTCAAAGAAGACAAGGTACGCTTAGCACGTTCGGAAGCAGTACGGAGACGACGGAGAGCACGAGCATCACCAGTGATGTCCTTCTTGTGCTTACGCTTGATTTCTTGAACAAAGTGGTTGACGAGGTTGTTATCGAAATCTTCACCACCCAAGTGAGTGTTACCAGCAGTGGCCTTGACGGCAAAGACACCACCAGAGATAGTCAAGAGGGAGACATCGAAGGTACCACCACCCAAATCGAAGATGAGGACGTTACGTTCCTTCTTGTCATTAGCATCCAAACCGTAAGCAATGGCTATATAATTCATCGTGTTAGATGCCAATTTTTATATTCTATAAACTTACCAGCAGCAGTAGGTTCGTTGATGATACGGAGGACTTCGAGACCAGAAATGGTACCGGCATCCTTGGTAGCTTGACGTTGACTGTCGTTGAAGTAGGCAGGGACAGTGACAACAGCCTTGCTGACCTTCTTACCGAGCTTAGCTTCAGCAATTTCCTTCATCTTGATAAGAACCATAGAAGAGATTTCTAATAGATATTATTAGCAAATAAATCTATCGTTTTCGAATACTTTACCTTGAGGAGAGTAGGTCTTGGTTTCACCTTCGAATTCGACTTGAATGAAAGGAGCTTCATTCTTGTCAACAACAGTGAAGGGCCAGTTCTTCATGTCATCCTTAACTTCGGGATCATCGAAACGACGACCGATAAGACGCTTAGCATCGAAGACGGTGTTCTTGGGGTTCATGGCGGCTTGGTTCTTGGCAGCATCACCAATGAGACGCTCGGCGTCAGAGAAGGCAACATAAGAAGGAGTAGTACGGTTACCTTGTTCGTTGGCAATGATTTCAACACGTTCAGATTCCCAAACACCAACACATGAGTAACTATAGAAAAGTATAAGAAGCTTTTTTCTTGTTTTCTAGTTCATATACTTTACGTTGTACCCAAATCGATACCGATGGCACCCTCGTATTCGGCAGACATATTAATTTTTTACAAGAAGAAAAAAGGAAGGATTGTATCTGTTCTAAGCTCAGAAATCATTATATGCTCTCGAAAATTTTTTCGAGGCGAATTTGTGACTGTTTTATCAGGGTGGCTTATAGACCTAGCAAACACTAAAAAAAATGGTCATGTTTATGCATCTCGATAAGTTTATTCAATGATTTCTTCAATTTCGTCAATGACTTCTTCCACCCATTCTTCAACCACTTCAGACTTGCCTTCATCAGCCAATTGAACTTGCTTGCCTGAGGCCTTACGTTCTTCTTCAAGCTTACGTTCAGTAGTCTTTCTCCAGGCATACCATTCTTCAATAGCCTTTCTACGCTCAGCATGAAGTTTGGCAGCAGTAGCATCACCAATAGCGAGATCTTCTTCATCGAATTGTTTAGAATATTGACGGAGGTTCTTCTTGATCTTCTTCTTTTGTTCAGCAGTCAATAAGCTTTCAGGGCGAGGACGCCACAACAATTGCTTGAAGTTTTCAATGTTTTGCTTGAACAAGAGTTGACCCTTAAAGTCCCAAATACAGAAACCATGGTCAGCAGAATGACGCCACATACTGGAACCAGTAACGACATAACGACCAGTAGGATCCCATTCAACATCGCTGACACCATAATGATCTTGTGTAGACAAGAGTTGAACACTGGCACCCACATCGTTCTTGTTCTTCTTGTCGCTTGAAAGGGGTTCAAAATCAATATCGTAGAATTCGAGATCAAAGACAGAAGAAGAACGCAAAGTAGCCAACACAATGTTGTGGCCCTTGGGAGACCAGAAAAGGTAGTTAGCAGTCTTCTTATCAAGAGACTTCATCAATTTGAAACCAGCATTAGCCTTCTTGGAAGTGTCAAGGTAGAAGAACTTGACATCAGTCTTAATAGTAGCAGGGTTTTGACCTTGAGCAGGAGTAGCACCATAGTTAGGATCACTGGTAGTGATGGTAGCAAATCTTTCGCCATAAGGTTCCCAAGCAAAAGCAAGCATGGGGTCCTTCATTTCAATTGTTTCAACAGGAATGTTCTTTTCCTTGACACGGAAGATTTCAATGTTGGAGAAAGTAGACTTCTTAGTCTTGGTATGACGGTCAACCTTGACAGCCAAGAAGTGACCTTGGTTTTGCCAGTAAAGCTTACATTCTGAGACATTGAACAAGTTCTTTGTAGCAATAACTTCCTTGGAGGGAACAGACATCATACAGACACGAGCAGGTTGGTTACCCACTTCAGGAGTCCAGTAAGCCAACACTTCTTCTTTTTGATAGATCTTGGCATCAGAAGTATCACCCTTAGCAGGGGACCATTCAAAGTCAACAATACCTTGAATCTTAACAGACTTCTTGCCAACTAAACCCATAGAGGGAGCTTCATAGATAGACAATTGTTGGCCAGGAACAACACGAGCAAAGTGTTTTTCAGAAGCAGACCATTTGAACATGGGCCAGCGAACAGTCTTTTGTTCTTCACCAGAGGTTTGGACAAGAGGGAAAGTACGGAGCAAAGAACCAGTCTTAATATCCCAAATGATGATTTGGTTACCTTCATCGTATTCGCTGAAAGGATGACCGCTTTCAGGCAATCTAGCCAAGCTGATAGGTTCGTTAGACCAAGTAACAAGGTAACGTTCATTAGGAGAGAAATCAATCAATTTGACACCAGGGTGAACAAATCGAACAATCTTGTTCCATGAGGGACCACCCCAAAGAGCAATACCTTGAGTGTGGAATGTAGAGAGATAAGTACCCTTAGGTGACCATTGTACATAGGTTTCTGTCCAGTTCTATGACCATGTTAGCACATTCCCTTTTTTTCAACTATTTCAACTTACAGTTCTAGTGTAGACATGTTCGGGGGCTTCAGTCTTTCTGTTCCAAAAGATAGAAACATCATCACCTCTGTACATAACAAATTGATCGCGAGCAAGAGGATCCATCAATGCGCTCTTCAAGTGTTCCTTTGGTGTGTAAGGAGGGATTTCTGGTTCAACGTATTCTTCACTCATATCACTGTATTTCTCAACGTCTGTGAATTTGTTGACAGACAAAGTGACAGTCTTACTCAACTTGTGTCCATCCAAGTTCTTGACAGCAGCATGTGCAGATTCGGCAGACTTGAAGTCAATGAAGAGATAACTATCGTAGACAAATGAGTATACCAACAATCAATGACGATTAGTCATTTTTACCCTGAGCTAGTCTTCTTTCCTTCTTCGTTAGGAGTCATGGGCATCCAAATACCATTTTCCTTAATATCACCAGCACCCTTGGTGAAGAGCTTGTTCAAGACAGCCAACAACTTTTCTTCTTTGGCTTCGTCAACAATAGGTGCGCCATCTACAACGACAATGGTGTCGAAATCATTTTCAGTAGTAATTCTATGCTTTTCATAAATATCGTCAAAGTTGATATCTTCCTCGCGTTCAGGGAGGTTCTTCCAATCGACACCGGGCATACTGTCTAAGTTACTTTTATTGAAGAAGGGGAAAAAGAAAAGAGCGAGAAAAAAAATTGTGAAAAGTAGTGACTGCAGACCCAAATTACCATATATAGAGATGTCTTTTTGTGGCTTGGTTGCTACGAAAACATCTTGCAAAGGACTTGGTTTCAATTTTCAAAAGGGCCATCGTTCTTTGTTGATTCCAGACTGTTCCATCCTTCCCCCCCCCCATTCTTCCTTTTTCCTCTCTCCAGGCAAGAAACATTAGCCTAGGCAAAGAAAGTCTGCCTACAAAAAAGCATGTTTATTTGGCAAGTCTAAATTTGCCGATGATGACCTGTGAACACGTTATCTAGAATAAATAGAAGGTACCTATGCACAAATGGGCTGGCTAATATGTCTCAAAACTCCAACATATGGGGTGTACCACAATTCAACGCGCAGAAAGTGGTCATGGCGCATTAAAACAAAGAATGAATGCAGCCAACCTCTTTTGTCTGCTTTTTCTGTGATCGAAGACGATTTAATGAAATCGTGAACAAAGAGAGAAACACAGTGGATGTGTTGGTGAGTCGTGAACCCAGATTGCAGCAACTGCTTGGTAAGATTAGTCATAGAGCACTTATCATCCTTCGCTGGGAAATCAACTAAGTGGCGAGTGATTTAAAGCTGAACCAGCATTGCACCTATGAAAATAAAGTGGTGTCTGCTTTGTCAGCATGATTTCTTGAGGCTTGGTTCGACGGAGAATATATCTCAAGTGATAATAAAGAAATGCTGTCTTGCAAGATAAAAACTCCAGGAAGAAAAAGAAGATTACATATAATTTCTAGTAAACACATTTGATTAAGTTTGCAAGGCCATAAATGTTACTTCTCTCTCAGGTTTGTTTCATGTCTAATGTTATTTTTTTCGTCTATCTTCCTTTGACACATCTAGCTATATGTCATAATTTACAACTACTTGGCAATCGTTTTTTCAAAAGAAGCTTAAAATGGCTTTCATATAATGTGAAATCTTGGGATTTTGTTCGGATGGATTTTGAGATAGAATTTAACTAGTTTGTTATATTTTGTTGATAATTGATATAAGTATATGATATAATTGATAATGTAATATTGAGTTATCTTACTTTTTCTAATTCTCGAGTAATGCTTGAGACAAAATCCCAAGAAAAAAAATAAAGTGATAGGATAGATGATAATTATATAAAAAATTGAAGGATATGTGTAACAGGTACACAGCAAAAAAAGAAAAGGTATACCAAGTACACACTATTTCGCAACCTTTCAAATGCTTAAAGAAAATCTGAGTCTAAATTAGTATTTTCATGTCATAAACTAAAATGAAATTCAAAGGATTTTTTAGTACGTTGGTCTGGTCACTATTGGTGGTGGTCCGGATTTTGCTATAATCCCTTGTGGAAGGCTGTATCTCTTAGGTATCAACAATTGTGTCAAGTTCCAAGCAATTGAAGACATTGTGGAATGGTGTCCTTTACTTGTGGTATTAGTATTACCATCTGTAGCATTGAACAGGACAAGATATAAAGGATACTGACTCTCAGGAGCAACGAACGAAAAACTTAATATATTTTTTTTATGACATATTAAGGGGTAGCTCAGATGACAGCTATTTTATTGGGATTATATAAGACACATATAATCGTACTGAATGCTTACACAAAAGCATTGTTCTAAAGATATTTCATATAGCTATTCACTTTGCTTCACATACACTAGTTTCCATTTATACGATGATTTTATTTTTTTTTTTTGAATAAAAATTTGAAATTCAAGAGAAATGATGGACTAAAAGTGTCTAAAAACGAGGAGCTATCAAAAGGCTGTATTAGCAATACTGGTAGAGATAAACAAGGCGCATTTAATGATGTAAAGAAGGCAGTATATTTGCTATTAAAATAATGAACTATTCTTCAAAAACATGTTTCTTGTTTCTGAGCTGTAACATACACATTTATAGCACTTTTGTATTTTATAGACCTAGAAAAGCAATTTGTACTAAGACATGTTATGTCTACAATGTCTCTATCAATCACCAATCGCAAAATAATGAAAATCTAAGATTTTCTAATGGTATCATAAGGGCAAAATGGCAATTTTTTGTTGACGTTGATTTTGTCGAAATCTAAGGATTGAAGAGCTGAGGAGATATCATCGATAGAGGTACCAGACCAAAGAAATTCACGAATAACAATATCCCAGAAAATGGATTTTTGAGGACATCGAAAGAAAAAGTGCAAGACAGTTTCAACTTCTTGACAAAAGGAACAAAGTGGGGTAGGAGCAGTGGAAAGAGCAATGTTGAAGAGAAGAGATTTGGTAGCAAACAGTAAATAGTGTTACGTTGTACGCTGGTAAAAGTCATGCACCAAAAAAGCTTCCAAGTAGAAGGAGAGACAGAAGATTGACTAACAGATCCCTACATAGATGCTTTTACCAGTGCGACTTTAAAAGAACGTCAAGCATATTGAAAGGTATCATTTTGAGGATCTGTAATTGGTAGGTGCAAGGCATGGATAAAAGAGTAAAATCCAGTAGAGTGCTTGATTGCTGGTACGTAGACAGGATTTTAAATGTCAAGGGAAGAGGGGACGAGGCATTGTTGCAAAAAAGGCTCTAGTTGGCATCTACCAAGGAAATGTCCTTAAGGATGATAGGCATATAGAGCAGAAACAGGAAGAGGCAGTAGTTTCAGAGAAAAAAAAACATAAGAGGTAGAGGGACGGACGACTACAGAGAAAGGCAGCAGAAGACAGTCAATCGAGCTGGGCATGTATGTGTAGTTATTGCGCGGAATAAGATCCATAGTTCGACAAATTATTGTGACGGCGTTGGTAGCCATGAATCTAAACGAATGTGGACGAGCTCGAGGGAAAAGTAGGTGAAGCAAAAGATTGTCCGTTTGAAGCAGTTGGCAGCAATGATGGCGAGCGAAGTCATGCACTAGAATACGTTCTACTGTTGGGTGAATGAGCGGATTAACCCAATGGAAGTACAATGAACTTTGCTGTGTCTCAAGGTCCAAAGCACCTAAATCACCAAATCTTTTAGGTGTAGTCATCAGTTTCCAACTTATGCGAGCAAAAATACCATGAGTGACAAATGATGTGATTACGCTTTTGATGGACTGAAGAATGGCTTTTGTGACAGGCGTGACTCCAAGCAGGTACCAACATTTTGACAGAATGAGCGCATTTGCTACAGTAGCACATCCTAAAATTGAAAGGTTGCGGCTGGTATAAGATTCAGCGACTGCTTTCAAAGTTCCAACAAAAGAGGAGAAGAAGGCTGTTCGCTGAGTGGAAGATTGCATCTGAGAGAAGCCCAAGTAAATAATGGGATCAGTATCGCTGGAATCCCAAATTTTGCTGATTTCAAGGTCTTCTAAGACGGATATCCACTTTTCATTCATATTTCTACCTGATAGCGAAAGGGCTCGAACTTTGTTGAAGTTGATTTTGGCGTTTGAAGCATCACAGTAGGTGCGGGGATGCACTTGCAGTCTGAGCAAATCGTCAACATCGTGGAGAAACACCATAGCATAACCAACATAACTTAGAAGCTTGATAGGTGACAGGATTGGCAATCGACTAAGGTTTCAGGAAAACCAAGATGTCGTAGTACGAGAGATAGGTATTCTAAATTAACCCGATCGTAGACCTTTTCTTGGTCTAGTAGTAACCCTAAGTCTTGATCTTCTTCTTTATAATTTTAGGAAGCATTTTCCATGATTATTTGAGTCAACATACGATGTTCAGCAATGAACCTTTCAGGCATAAATCAAAGAATTTCTTAGTGTAAGGTACTGGAACCTTCTAGTAAAGCATTGATAATTTGATTGGATTATTTCAGATTCAGATCATAGGCGGCTGCGCTTTCCTGACAAATGTCAACCGGAGTTACTGATTGTATTAGAAATTCTACCAGCAAATGCGCGAACCTTCCATGCCAAATACCATATAAATACAAATCAATTTTTCAAGTCAAACTTTTTTTTTACTTTACTTTTCTATAACAATTCAGAAACACTTTATTACTGTGATCATGTTCCCTATTCATATTGAACAATATCCTGCCTCTTTCTATCACCGCAGCCAACCTCAATTCTCTTTGGACGATTATGTTCAACTCCAATTGGTACTTGCTCAAGAACAAGCTCAACGTCAACAAGCTGCTGCTTTCAAGGCCTATCAAAGACAGAAAAAAGAACAGCGTCGTCTCGAACGTGCTATGTACAAGCTCCAGGTTATGGCTGAAGTCCAACGTCGTCGGGAACAAGAAGAACTTGCTATCCAAGCCTATTATGCTGCTAAGCGAGAACAACAACGTCAAAAATGGCTTGTGCAACAGCAACAAGAGTACTTGCGTTGCAAACAAGCACAAGAAGAACAAAAAGCCTATTATCAAGCTCTTATTGAAAAGCAGTTAGAACAATATCGCATGCATGCTTTGGAGCAACAATTGAAATCAAATGAACTTATGCATCCCAGTCATGTCAAGCAATGCCCCTTTACTGAAGAAGAAGTCGAATCTGATGCCGAATCTGAATCTGAAACAGACGAAAAACTTAAATCGCTTGTTAAGATGATCTTTGGTTATGAAGAAGAACAAGAATCCGAGGTCGAACAGGAAGAGCAAGAGCAAGAAGAACAAGAAACATTTGAACAACCTGAAGAGCAGCAAAACATGACAATGGATGAATTAATTGACTATGTCTCCAAAAAAGCTCAAGAATTAGACAACAGTGACCATGAAGAAGAACAAGAAGATACAATGGACTTTGAACATATTGCTGATGACGAGGCTGACTCTATGGATCATGAAATGAGCGAAAGCGAAGAAGTTCCTGTTCTTATCGATTCAAATGGTTCTGTACAAGATCTTGTAAATGAAATCCTTGAAGAAGCAAGCGACGACGATGAAGATGAAGATGAAATTTTCTCAGAAGACCCTGTCAAGGTTGCTAAACTTGATGCCCTGAATCGTATTGAGCAAGAATTAGATGAAGTCCGACAGAAACATGAAGATCACATACTCCGCGGTACTCTTAAATTCCCTGAAATTGAAGAAGGTCGCTCTACATCTCCTGAAACCCTCAGTGCAACTTCTGCTGAAAACAAAGAATTCCTTGGCTATGAAGATCAGATCATGAAATTATTACTCAAGCTCGATACAATTGACTCTGAAGGTGATGAGGAGATCCGTAACAAGCGCAAGTCATTGGTCAAGCAAGCTGAGAGAATGCTAGAAACACTTGATGAATTCAAGCAAAAAGAATGGGAACGTATTAGTTGCAGTAGCCATAGCGATAATGGTGAAGACGACTTTTAGTTTTTAGTTAAATATATGTCTTTGTATATATATATATATATATAAACTTGCTTGTACATAGAGTATATAGAAAAATTATTAAATAATAAACATAATTTATAAACTATTCCTTTTGATTACAAATTAATATTTAAGCATGAAGAAATAACAACAGCCTTATTTTTCTTTGTTTCACCAATTGAAGTATAATAACAGATTAGGAAGATACAAACATGGTAATCAAAATATGCATTAAACTTGTGCAATACGTACATTACTTCTGTTATTTTACTCTATTGAGTGGTGCATTGAACATGTAACATTGTGTGTATTTTAATTAACAGTAATAATATTAGTCTATCTATTATAAGGATTTTTTAATTCATATTCAACCGTATAAGCTGATTTTATTATGTAATTGGAGAGCATTACAAGTCAAATTGTGCCACTTTCAGTATTTGAAGGCACAGATTGTGCATTCGCTACACGCTTCATATCTTTTAAGTATTTTTTCATGAATTTAGAACATATTGGCTATCTAAAAATTACTATGATGGTACTTTTTAGTTTTGATAATACTTTGAGGATCCCTCTGGGCTGCATTTTGATCAAAAAATAGAAAAACATCCAAAAGTAAGACAAAACGAAGTCGGATTGACTTGGCATCTTAGATGAAGTGATTTGCTTTAATGCGTAGAGTTTAAAAATGCGCTATTTAATAAGAGCTTTGACGGGGTAACGCGTAAGATAGTCTATGTCGTTTTGCAGGCGTTGTACACATTTTTTTGTATGCCTTTCTCAGATTTAACACTTGGAGTATGCTTATTGTTGCAAGAAAAACATTTCCTATTATGAAATGCTATATGAAAAGTTGCTTATATGATGGGTTACTAATCATATTTTGTTTTTGATGCAAAATCGTAAGACTATCATAAGACATAATGGGCCAAATTCTTTTTTGTATTTTAACAATTCATACATGTCCCTTGATAACTATTGATGCTAAAAGCGCATTTTACGGATCTGTGCTAGCTTGATTTGTTCTGAAATGAGCATAAACGACCTTTTTTTTTTACTGGTGAAATGTGTGGTTCGTCCTTTGCGAAAGTATGGACTCCGCCAAAAGAAAAAGGCGGACTCGGTGTAATGGACATTCAAGTTCAAGCTTTGGCTCTTTATTTTCGATGGCTGCATCCTTTGCTAGCTTATGATCAAGATGTTATTGATTCTCATCCTGTCTCGTATCTGCTTAGCTTCCATATATGTAATGTCAATAGTTGTAACTATTTGCTAATGCTCGCCTTAATAATGTTACCGCTATGGTCCTGCCTTTGCAAGCTGTGCTTTACGTTCCTCCTTCTTCGTCTTTTGTGGTTCCCCTCCATGTCAAAAAAAATGATGGTAGCAGATGTCTTTCAATATGATGTTCGTCTTAATTTTATTCACCTGGAAAGATACTCGTGATCCAGCCTTACTTGACTGGAAGCGCACACCCACAACAGTGTTTAGAGGCCTTGCGTCTGGGAGTTTGAAACTTTAGCCATTTTTTAGTTCTGCTTGTAGTTCTGCTCCACTTGAAGACTCGACGGTCTCATTTACGCCCTTGAACAACCAATTTCGGTTCCAAGATGATCAATTGCTCAGCAATATTAAGGCTTCGCTAAGACATTTCGTCAGTCAGTTCTCTCGTCTGTGATTGTTCCGTTGGCCTTGAAAACTATTGCAGAGGCACAGTGGAAATTCCTTTGGTCCCTGCCATTTACCTCTATTCAACGTAATGTGACATACCGGTTTATCTTGGGGTGTATTTCTCATCGCAAGCTCTTGCATTTTATTATACCTCAAGTGTTCGATTCCCCTCTTTGCCCAGTTTTCATATCTTCAAAAGACTCAACCATCCATTTGTTATTCCACTGTCCAACTAAAGAGAAGGTATGGCAGGAAATAATTTTCGAGTTCCTATGGCCTATCACATCCATCTCTGATATCAAAGAGGTTCTTTTGTCCCTGGACTTCTCGTACATCTGGTACTGCTAATGGAAAGGAATCAAACCATACCGAATCCTTATAATAACTCTTTCATAAATTTAGCTTGCTCATATGAGATTTATCTTTGACAAGGCCCCCATTGTATTCACAGCAATATTGGCAAGCATCCGATCCAATTTTCGTCGGACCATTGAAGAGAATCAATGCCATTCACTCCTATAACCTCTACATTGTTTTATTTTATTTAGTTATTATATTTTATATCAGTTTTTAACACTATCTCAATTGCAGCCACCCCTTCATTTTGACCATTACTCTTAGTGTACGCGGCTCAATCAATGAACACAACTTAAAAAAAAATTCATTTGCCCATTCGCCAAAATTTATCTTTTGATATCTAATCAAAACAATAAATTTGTGGCCTGTTCTGTCTAAATTTAGAATATTGGGTACACTACTATGTGTGATAACATTCATAAGCTATTTTATTTTTTAAATACATCTAACTCTATCTTTTTCAATTTTCGAGGTCAAGCTTTCTGTGTTTATAGACAGGGCCAGACACACAACTCTTGAAAACTCTCAAGATGGCATAAAATAGATGCACTCTGGTGACTATTTAACAATCAAAGAAAACTTATTTCTCGTGTAAAGACTCATTGATTTTAATTCATACTTACTTTTAGATGTCCGTTACGCATATTTGATCAAGAGCGTATAAATGCAAAAGAAATAAAGTATCGATTTAGAAGTAAAATATCTAGAAATTGAAACAGTGCGTTAAATAGTATAAAGAAAGGAGCGAAAAAAACATTTTGATGAGATAGTGCTCTTTTTGTTACGCTTTTTCAAAACAGATACTTGGAGCCCAGTAAAATTTGCTTGTACCCTGTCAAATAATGACTTTTACATTTTGGTTAATTAAGTTTGTTTTATCCCTCGAGGATTTTTGCTAGAAAAAGGTAGAAGTCAATGACATAAAAACAATCTTTTTATGTAAACGGATACTTTGTTATCTCTAAAGTTATTTTTGGGTCAGAAACAGTGGTTACTGCATGTTTGACTGTGCTATTAGTTACAACATGCGGCTAAACAATATTCGTTTTTACTTTCTGTGATTTCATCTTACCACGACACACCCTTTTTTCTGCTATAGAAGGTAAACAGCAAACATAACAAACTAGTTTAAGGGAAACAAAAAGCAGCTTATAGCAAACATGCATCATTAAGTAGGCTATAGATGTATAATGCTTTTGCTGCAGCATCATTGCAATGGTTTCTCTTCTATATATCTTTTTAGTTGATCCAGAAATATTCATAACTAGGACCACTTCTCGCTCTTTGAACTCTGGAGTTTGTTCAATCATTAAACGAACTTGGGTAACCATGGGCTTCTAATTTGATCCCATTACAACGCAGCAGACAACGACAAGTCCATTATAATGTTTGGTTTATGAAAAAAAAAATCTTAATTATTGCAAGCTCTATTCCTTCAAAAATTGCACCTACATGTGTAACTTCTATTATCAACACTCGTATTAGCTCTAAGAACGAAAAATAAAAAAGCCATGTCGTAACCAATCAATTGTTCACGTTACGGCCTAATCCAGTCGTTTTTCTTACCATCATTTTAAGCCACAGCCCTTGGTGACATAGAAAAACTTTTTTTTTGTGAACTCAGATAGAAAATGCAAGAGATGAAAATGCCATATGTTAAAGACATGTTTCTCGATCCTTTAATATTGCATTACCTATATAATAAATTGCAGCAATTCAATCAAAAAGCAACCACGTTAATGAGATAAATGCAACTCCATAACAGGTAAGACGAAATCACTATATATAGTAAAATTAACCAAATAAAAAATGAATGAGCAGAATCGAGAATGTTAATCTTGTTGCACGGTACAACATAAAAGTTAATCAACAGCATGTAGAATTATAAAAAGAAATTCGTAATTTTTCTTTGATGTATTGGAGACAAAACTGGACAATAACTCTTGGCTTCTTGAGAACTTGTCAAATGAGCATATTCTTTCTCATCAATGACATTTCCTTTTTTTCAATGATTGGTCAATTACGTTTTGTTGTAAACAAAGAAAAAGGTGAATGGCCCTCTGAGTTTTCTTTTCCTCGAGCTAATGATAAAATGTAGCACAAAGTTTTATTTGCGATTTTTTATTTTTATTTTATTTTTATCATCAATAGGTTCAAAAAGAAAAAAAAAAAGAAAAGCAAAGAGGAGCAAGCAATAAGACAAATTGAAAATGAAATTCTATTTTAATACAAAAGAAAAAGAAATTAAACAAAAAAGCTCTTGGCAAAAAGCGAATTCTTTTTTCCAGTAGTGCGCGCCCAAATAAAAATAAAAGAAGTGACCAAGAAAGGGTAATTTATTCTCCAAATTTGGGATTTATCTTTACTCTGACCCTGGACTTTTTGGTTCAGAATAGAGTTCTCTTCACAATTTACAAGTATGTACCATTTTTAGCATTGTTTTGCCTTATTATCGATTGCTAATCATGATCACAGGTTAAGATTGTTTGAGCAACAAGACGAATGTTTCGATAAGGGTGTAACTATGTCCTTGGACAATAACATATGTTACATTTGTATATTTAGAACACAAATACACAAAATCCGGGATATAAAGTCTTGGCAATTACTGGATAAAGAAAAATTATTTTTGATATTAAAAAAATCTAAATCCAAAAGTAAATAATTTCACTTAAAACAGTAATCATCGCATGCACCTTGCTGATTTATAAGAGAGACTGGGAAACATTGATATTTAGTCTCCTTTTTTTGGGTATTTAAATCTCTTTTTTTTTGCCTTTTTTATTATTTATTTCTCTTTTTTTTCTCTCTTTCTTTCCTTGCTTTACTGTATGCTATAGATCAAATTTATAAAAATGAGTTCAACAAACAGTCCAGGCGGATGTACCTATCGTTTTATTGAAAGCAGCCTTTCTAGTTCTTCAGACCAAATGTAAAAAGAAACACACAATGTATGGTTTTACAATTGCTAACTTATTTATAGACTTTATGACATTGAGATAAGACAACAGCCACAAAGAGCCAAAGTCAGCTTGATTAACGAAAGAGGTAATTTTTATTTTATGGGTATAGCCAATTCTAACTCAAATGACCCTTCTTAGACCGAAGACCCATTGAACCCCCACCCATTCTTCAACTTCACTGGCAAAATTGTTCAGAAGAAGAATTAAAGTAAATAACAACCATTGGCAACGGGAAAACTCATCATCCTATGTAGAAAACGTCTTCAGAGTCCTTTTTATTTTACTGTAGCCAATCTTGTTACTGTGCAAGATCCTGAAACTCCGTTATTACCTGCACAAGAGTATCTCTCGGGCACGACCGTGTCATCTCTTTATCGACTTCGAGATATTGATAATTCTGGTATGCATTGATCACAATGGTTCATTTTATACTTAAAATTTTTGTTAGATGGTGGCTTCTTTGTTTTTGGAGACCTTGCTGTAAAAAAAGAAGGCAAATTCAAATTAAGGTTCTCACTGTTTGAAATAGTCGAGTAAGTTGCTCTACTCTTAAACAATTGCATTCTAATTGATTTCATTAGTGGTCAAGTTAAAAATCGCAGGACCATTCTATCAAACACGTTTACTGTACATATACCAAAGCAATTCCCTGGTCCTATAGAAGCTACATTTCTCTCAAGAACGTTTTCTGATCAAGGTGTTAAGATGAGAATCAGAAAAGAGCACCGTCTTCAATCGTAAGTCTAGAAGCACTTGTTTAAATAACCCATTCTCATTGTTTGTCTATAGTCGAAAGAGAAAACCAGAGAGTACAGTCACTGATACTTCTGTCAACAACAACAGTAACAACAACAATGTGGCTATTACCAAAAAATATCGCTCCAAGCATATGAAGATGATTGTATCTTCAGAGTCCTCAGATGCAAATGGTACTTCAGACGTCTTTTTTGGAAGATGGCAAGCAACGAGTCGCATTACACCGCCACCAACACAAACACATCAGTACATGACAGAAGAAGACATGAAGAACAAACATCGATACCAACAAGCAGAAAGCCATGCTCAAGCTTTCCCAAGCCCAGAAAGCACCATCTACAATACAATGTCTACTTGTTCTTCGTCATCACCTACACCACGTTCTATGACTTATCAACGAGAATCTCCTTATCTCTATAGACCTGTGCCTATGCATTACTCTTCACCTCCCATGGCTGAATCTCCACTTTCTTCATCTATTCCACTACCTTCCGATCCATCCTTAGCCAAATATCATATGTGCTCTGACAGCCATCACTCACGTATGGAGCAATTACCTTCACCGCCTTCTTGTATCACTGATATGCACAGAACACAAGATTGGGGCACAAGACTACCTCCTCTAAGGGCTATTATGAATGGTTCTTCATCACTCTTCCCACTCTTGTTACCTCCTCCATCTACCATGGTTCGAATAGAACAGCCAGTATCATATGCTCAACGTCCTCATTATTACTGTTAAACAACCATTTTTCTTTTGTACATTTATCATTGACATTCCTTTCATTCTTATTTGCCCCCCTTTTTTTTCATTACAGCAACTTATATGATTCTTTTTTTCCCCTTTTCTTTTGTACAGCTTTCCTTTCAACAAATACAGTAACGAACAATATCTTAGAATGTATGTAGTGTATAGCTTTTATAAATATAAAATATGCCATTTTTAAAGAAAAAAGAATGACTACACATGGCCTGTGCGATAATTTGAAAAAAAAAAACCTTTTATTATGTTCTGTTTGCCAAAGCTTGCTCACGTACTCGTCGTTCGTATTCCTTCTTATCCTTTCTATGTATACAGATGAGTTTCCAAGACATAACTGTATATCGGTTACCTAAACAACATGTAAGCTTCTTGTTGAGCAGGACTTTCAGGGTTAGGATCATTCAACAAGTCTTGGACACCAAGGAGAATCTATTTTTTTTTTGTAAATGCCATTTCTTTAATGATCAAATGAACGTTACCTGCTTTACAGTAATAGCTGGCTTCCAACCTTCATCTTCATTCAAAATAGACAAACAAACAGTGCCGGAAGGATAGACATTGGGGTGAAATAGAGGAGGTGTAAACTTACACTTGGGTGGTTTACTGGGATAGTCTAGGCAAATATTAAAAACGAGGATGTATTACAGAACATACCTTCAGGAAAGATCATTGTGAGCTTGTAGGTAGCCTTCTCCCATGGTGTCTATAGAAAATAAATAAACAGAGCCAAGAAACAGCATGGCTTACATCGTCTTTTCCAGGGATACCGCACGTCCAGTTCATTAAATCAAGAGAATTGTCTGCATTCTTTCCTGGTCTTGCCCAAAAGCCCTAAAAAATAAAGAATAAAATTAATTATTTTAACAAAACTGTCTTTTGGTGTTATAATTTACAGTGTTTAGTTACATGAGGATGGTCTTTTCTCCATTGTTTACGCTCTTCCATCAAACGACTGCGAGAGATGCCTGAACTCATTTTTTTTTATTATTCTAAAGAAAGGAAAAAGAGAAAAAAAATTTTGTAACTGATCGTTTTTGTATCAAATTGAAACGCAGATGATGAGAGAATGTCTATTGTTATTCTTACCAGAGCCATTGTGTGAAAGAAAAACAGGCATTTGTTTAAGCTCATAGAAGCAGTTACTGTTTATCATGGTATATCTGCAGGAAAACATAAAATTTTTTTAAAGGCATTTCCCACTAAGGAAACTACAAAGCATTGATTCCAAAGAGAAGAGCATTGTCATTCAAGGAACAGTTCTATACAATTCTGCATAAAATATAGAGAAAATAAAACCTCAACCTTGCTACTAACATAGAAAAAAAGCATTTGAGAGCATACTTACAGTCTAATGTTGCTTTCAAGGTCAAAGTAAAAAAAAAAAAAAGGGCGTGAATGCTTTTCTATTTATGCATAGCTTTTCAGCAACTCAGTTAGCCAGACGACAAAGAACAATCCCAATGCTCAAGAAAACAAGGAAAGCCTATGCTCTTTCTCTTCCTTTAAACCTTCTTTTTCCTTCTTTCTTTCTCCTTCCTTCTATTTCTCTTATTGCCAGCCTGAAAAAAGAAAAAAGAAAAAGTCTTTTAATACACAATATTCGCGTGTACAATTGAGCGCGTTGTATTTATTGATTTTTTTACAAATTAATGTTGACCCAAACAATTTAGTGAGCCTTCTTACCAGAAGCCACTATAAACATTGTTAATTTACTTCTTTCTCAGAATATCAAAAACTACTTACAAGCAGGGTTTCTGGGATCGTTCTTGTATTCTTCGCCTATAGAGAAAAAAAAATAAACAATCTCGAATTAACTAATAATGAAACGTACTGTTGATCATGGCATTTTGAGCCTTGGCAACCAAGTAGAAAACGGCAACACCACCAGCAATGAAGGGGGCAGCAGGACGAAGAACAGGAGTAGACCACTTGCGCATACCAAACATCTTGAAAAATATAAACTTGTGTGGAGAAAAGAAAAAAAATAAACCTTGGCGGGACTTTGTATTTTTTGTACGTATTAGAACAGGGGCACACAGTTAGGTCGCAAAATAAAAAAAAAACAGAGCGACGAGGGCGGACATTGGAACGCATTTGCCCTACTGTTTGTTCACTCAAAAAAAAAAAAAAAAAAAAAAAGATGACGTCAAACCTGAATTCGAACGTCCTTATATCACACTAAGTAACATTGACCAAGTTTGTGACTTTTATTAGTGAATTTCTAAAATAGTTAACAGAAGTGCATTTGTCGAGAGCGCGTTAGAACTTAAAGTATATTCAAATAAACACTCAATTTCAAAGATCATTCAATTTTATTAAAAAATGTCCAGTAGTATTATTATGAAGTACTTACCTTTGCCTGCAAACACTGTAACTCATGCCATCGAGAACTGCAAGGAAGAGATTGAAAACTCTAAAGCAGTTTTTGCTGTCAAATGGGTTCACAGAAGACGTGTCACCAAGAAATACAAAGGATTATGTCTGCCACAGATCTAGAGAGAAGCAAGTAAGAGCTGGCATTGTGAAAGGCGGTGTCAGTGGCTAGACTAGAGACTTGCAAAAAGAAAGCAAGAAAATAAACTGCCTTGGACTTTTAAAAGTACTTTGCTTGAAAGATAGTCCAAACACTGTCGATTTTCAGTTCTTAAAGCAGCATAACCATGCAATTGGTCAGCTGGAAGATTTCTAACATCTTTCTCTGTCAAAAAGTACCAAATTGTTGATTGAGAATAAATTGCGGGATGGCTACAGAAAGAAAGGCGCCAGAGTTTCTATTCAGAGATTATATCCAAAAGGACTACCAACAAAATATTTCAAGATTGCTCTTGAATGTGGGCAGAATGGGCCCTGAAGAAAGAAGAAGAGAAATGCACTCTGAAGCCATTAACGATAATGTCTTGTCATTAATGGTGAGATTAGGAGAACTAGGATGTTACAGTGTTGCCCCCTTCACTACAGAAGAGGTAAGATACAATATTAACGTAAAGAATAATGTCATGAAAGGCTGTTCTTGTGCTGATTTTCAATGGAACCAAACATCTTGCAAGCATATATATCTCTTGAAACGCATCGAGCCTACCATTAGTATCTACCCAAGGCATGTAAAATCGTCAGGAATGCATTCGATAGTAACACTCGGATTATACTTGCAACTATTCTTGTTAGTAGTTCCCTCTCATGTACCTCAAATGGTTCAAATTGCTGCTGAATAACCTATAGAAGCTATTTCTTTGACTGCTTCTGGTTTAAGCTTTCAGCTTGTTTCCGATGGTTTTGAGAATGTGAAAGCAGCGTTCAATGCCTACTTAAATAATCTTCTCGAGTTGACTGCTGAATAAAGGGATCTTTTCAGATCGTGTCTTAGCCATCTAAATGGTGTTTTAATTCCCACTTCTGAACGCTCAATCTTGTCCAACTCTCATTTCACTACATAGCGTAGATAAATGTTTTTGTTTTTCTTCTAGTACTGGAACCGAAATTTTAACGCCACTGTAACATAAGAAGCATCTTGCATGCACGTTCGGGCTATGATATCAACAACAGGCTACAACAGCAGGCCACAACAGCTCTCAAGAGGTCAAGATGACTAAGGCGCCATTAGCTTTGCCCTAGGTTTTTTCAAAAATAACAGTCACAAGCTAATGTCATTTTTGTGGGATGTTTGCGAAAAGCCTATGTGACTAAGACTTCCTTTCCTACGTGCATGATAGAACATTTCATTGACAATTCTGGAGTTGCCTTGACTTACATAATCAACAAGACCCCTTCTTATGTTTAATTTAGCATAAACATTTCTATTCCGATATCATACAATGTACAATTACCTCAAGTACAAGTTTGACTCTTATTTGCATAGAAAGAAAACGCCACTAAATTTAAATTGAGGCAGATATAGTGTAATTTACATTGCTTATGTGGCGGTCTTGTCAGAATCGAAGCAGACAGAATGTTTTACATGATACAGCACCAAGTTGGTTTGTTTTGCAAACACTAACTTCATGGTAGATCCATTAGATATCAGGCTCAGACTCTTATTCAAATAAAGGCATAATGATTTCACTAGCTACAACTGGAACAAACGGACGATAAATGGGATCAGAATAAAGGGAAAGACAGCATCTTATGAAAGTCCGTCGATGGAAACTATAAGTAAATCATTGTTTGTTACGTCACAGATAGTCGATCGAATTAAAAACAATTATTTGAGTAAATGTCAAATAAGCATGCGTTTGCTTGGATATGACAGCTGCAGATAATAGACAAGGGCACTTTATCATCATAGCATGAAAAGATAGACACTTAAAATAAAAGATGCTCGGCTTGAGTTGTTTGATACCTCTTTGAGACTTTTTTTTTTTTTAAGACAAGCCACATAAATCCTCGAAAAGAAGCCCATTATAATTTTGACGTGGTTGATAATTTGTATTACCAGCGAATTCTTTCCTTTTATAAACTCCTTTTCAAAAAGATATTTTCTCTTTTCTTCTATACACTCATCGTTTCTTTCTCTCAAAACTTCTTACGCTAGTTTAAAGTTTAAACAGGAACAAATATGGAAAACACAAACGAAAAGCCGATTCAAAAGCAAGATCAAACTTCTAACGAAGAACAACAAAAGAAGCAAGTCCCGGCTCCTATTCCTGAGAAAAGTGCTTGGAACGTTCAAGTAACCGAGAAAACACCCGAAAAAACGGATGCTACCGTTGCTGGAGCTGGTAAGAGAAACGAATGCATTGTCCAGATAGGATATTGAAAAATTTTATAGACTGGCCTGCACCTAAGGAAGCTGCTGTAGAGCCCACTGAAGAGAGCAATGATAAAGAAAAACTTGCTCCCAAAGTAAAGAGCAAGGGTCAATGGAAGCCTTTCACTCCAACCATTGTTCATGCTTCTTCTGGCGGTCGTCGTCGCACTGGCAGACGCTCTAACACTAGCAGTAACAAAGATGCTAACAAAAAAACCAGCACTCGTAGAGGATCCAAGTCTAAAGAAGCCACTAAGCCCAACAATACTATTACTACTACTACTACTACTACTACTGCTACTACTACTAACACTACTACTGCAGCTCCTGCCAAAACTATAAGCAAACCTGAAGGCAAAAAAGACGAAGACAAGAAGTCTCCTATGAAATCTCGTTCTGCTCGTCCTCATCCCAAGAGCACTTACCTTTACCGTGGTCAACGCAAGATGCCTGCTTTCATCAATGTCGATGCTGACACTCTCAAGATGTACATCATGCAACAAATGTAAGTTGATGTCACGATCTATGCGAGATCTCGATCACTCACGGTTTGAGAAAAAATTTTCTATAGTGAATACTATTTTAGCATTGATAACCTGTGCAAGGATCTCTACTTGCGTCAACAAATGGACTCTAACGGTTTTGTTGACTTGAACTTCATTGCTAACTTCAACCGTGTTAAGGGTTTGTCTACTGACATCAACTTGATCCGTGAAGCCTTGGAAAACAGTCAATTGCTTGAACTCAAGCATGATAAGATCCGTAAGAGAGAAGGTTGGGAACCTTGGTTGATGCCTTCTGTTGTCCCCGGCCCCGCTCCTGTCAATGTGTCTGTGCCCAAGAACACTACCACTGCTGCTCAAATCGCCAAGCAAAACGCTCCTGCTCAACCTCATCAACCCACATTGGCTGCTTTGGCCGGTACTACCTTGTTACCCTCTGCTGTTCCCAAATTGAACGGTGAACGTCGTAAATCCACTTCTCCTCAACAAGCTGAACAAAAAGATGAAGATGATTTGTTTGATTTTGATGAGGATGATGATTGGACTGATGGTAGACGCACAGATACTGTCAAGAAGTACTACTTGTCAGACGAAGAAGACGAAGAGGATGAAGATCTTGACATGGACGATGAAACTGTTGCTCGTATCATGATTGTCACTCAACGCAAGTCAGATCGTACACATACCAACTACAACCGTGCCAAGATCAATGAAGATATTTCAGACATGATCAATGAAGGTCTTTATCAATATGAATCAGGTTTGCGTAGTACTGGTCAAACGACATCCAAGGTTGGTTCTGTTGGTAAGGATCAATTTGAGCAATTGAAGCACCGTGAACACCACCATGGCGAACAAGTAGGTGCTCAAATCTCTAGCACTACCATTCATGCCAAGCCTATCAAGAAGAATGAAAAGTCTACTCCTCGTTTCTACGCTATTCGTCCTGAATCTTTGCCTAGCTCTGCCTTCTTCGGTACCACCCCTACTCGTAAAGTCAACGATCAAGGCCATGTTGGCTGGGTTTTAAGTGATCAAGCCTACCACTACAACCCTAATGACTTGCTGGGTACTTCTTATGGTAAATCACCTATTCCTGACAGTATGCTTTCCAGTTCTATGGATATGGCACACTCATTTGGTAACTTCCAACATCCTAGCCACGAATTGTTGCGTGAAAAGGGTTTTGTTCAACACAAGTATTACAAGTACCATGCTAAGGCTTTGAGAGAACGTAAGCAATTGGGTGTTGGTCACTCTCAAGAAATGAACACTTTGTTCCGTTTCTGGTCTCACTTTTTGCGTGATCATTTCAACAAGCGTATGTATAACGAGTTTAAGCGTTTGGCTGTTGAAGATGCCAACCAAAACTACAGGTAAATAATTATATAGATATATAGATATATATGCAAAAGCGCTCATGTGTGAATGTAGATATGGTTTAGAATGTCTTTTCCGTTTCTACTCTTATGGTCTTGAAAAGAGATACCGCAAGGAACTCTTTGAAGATTTCCAGGAATTGACCTTGGCAGACTATGAAAGAGGTCATCTTTATGGTCTTGAGAAATTCTGGGCATACACTTACTACCGTAAAGACAAGAAGAAGAGAGAACTCAAGTTCGACGAGCAAGTTGCTCAATTGTTATCTAAATACAAGACCATCGAAGACTTTAGAAATGCAGAAGCACCCAAGACAGAAGCTGAAGAGACATATAAGGTTCCTCACCACGGTGTAAGTAAATGCACTTAAATAATTAGGAAATACTCAATGTTTATTATAGAAACCCAGAGGCAGTGTCAGTGGTCCTTCTAACGCTGCTGCTGCTACTTCCAATGCTTAAATCTCTTTATATATTATCTGTTTTTTTTAAAAAAAAACAAACAAAAACATCAAAAGCTTTCCCTTTTTTTTCTTTTTTTCTTAAAAAAAACAACAACACATAGAAAATCCTTTTTTTTTTAATTATATTTGTTCTTATTTCTTCATATTACTTATTTGCCCAAAAAAATACAATAAAGACAAAAAAAACTCCTCAAGAAATCATTACGCCACATTGATGTCTTTGCGTCGTTTTAATTTATTCGAAGTTTTTTTTTCTTCGTTCATGTTTATGCAACGTTCTTTTCTTTCTCTTGCTTTCAGGTCAAAATTATATCGCACCATGTCAAGCACTGCTCATACTGTTTCTATTGCCAGCCAAAAAGTAGTTGTTCAAGGCTGTTCTAATAAAGACGAATTTGATAGTGTTCTTGGCTTCCAACCTTTCAAAGAATGGTTGTCTGCCTTTGACAAACAACAACAAGAACGTCAAGAAGAGCTGGACGTGAAATCGATCGAGATTCAAAATATAGACTACTTTGGCACGGGAAAGATTGGATTTGTTAAATTTAAAGCAAACGTCACATTTAAGGACACAGGCAAAAGTGCACCAGGCATTGTATTTATGGTACGTAACATGCTGCATAATTTACACCCTCAAACTCAAGATAGCGAGGAGGTGCTGTCTCTATGTTGATCGTATTAAAGGCAAAGGGGGAGAAAGACAAGGTTATTCTGACTTTGCAACCGCGTATTCCTGTACCACATCTTAGTTTTCCTGAATTACCTGCAGGCATGTTGGACGGTTCCGGTAATTTTGCAGGTACTGCGGCCAAGGAAATCGAAGAAGAGACAGGTGAGGCTATTGTTTTTGTTGTCATTGCCTAATATATACATAGGTCTTGTTATTAAAGAAGACGAATTGGTCGACATGACTGAATTAGCATATGGCAAAGAATGGAAAGGAGTTTACACATCAGCTGGCGGATCAGGTACACCGAGCATTTTCTTTTTTAGATATTAAATCATTCTATTAGATGAGTTTTTGAGATTGTTTGCCTGTACAAAGCATATGGAAAAAGAAAAAATAAGTGAACTGGAAGGTAAATTAACTGGTCTTCGTGATCATGGAGAAAGCATTACGCTTAAACTAGCAAACTTGGAAGACGTTTGGAAACTGTCACCAGATACCAAGTTATTATCGAGCTTAGCTTTGTATGACCGACTTCAAATCAAATAAATCGAAGAAAACTTTCCTTTTTTAGGCTTGTTTACGTTTGTGTATACATGTATATCAAAAAACATAGTAAAAAAAAAAATAACAACAACAAACTTTCTTTTCTTTCTTTTTTCTTTATCTTTAATAATAATGGAAGACACCACACTAAATAATACCAAACAACAACAACGCGACTTCAGCTTCAAACCCCTTGATAGCATGGATACATTTGGTTCATATAAAGAAGAACCAATCTTGCAAAATCAAGTAAGGCAGACACTTATGTTAGTAGAAGACGACGATGTATCTTCCGAAGAAGAAGATCTGACAACGTTGGAGAAAAGCAAATCATCTTCACTTGATCAAACCAAAATTAATTCCATCCGTAAAAATCGACCTCTTCCCAAGGTTCCTGAGCGCGCAAAAAATAACAGCTCAACTACGGCGCTAAGAGACAGTCTGAAAGGCCAAACTAGACTCTCTGCCCAACAACTGTTTCAGCTGCTTAATAGCAAAGAAAAAGAAGATGAGGATGCAGATACAAGTGACGAAGATGAAGAATATGGTGGTGTATTTGCTTTCAAGACACAAATGCCATCACCTAAATTATCCGCCAAAGAGCAACTCACTCAATATTATCAAGAACATAATTACAAGTTAATGACGCCTGTTGAAGAAGTGGATGAAGAAGACCAACTGTTTAATGATATTTCTACGTCAAGCAATTCTGACGACGAAGACGAGGAAGCTGAGTCTATAATGCATCGATTGTCGGGATTGTCATTGGACCAAGCACCTAGTTTGACAAGTGGTAGAACAACGCCTTCTTTTGGGGAAATTTCACCTCGTCCCTCCATAGAAAATGGCTCTTCACAACGTCCATCATTAGAGAAGCTCGCACTTTGCTCAAATGCACCTCTTCTACCGAGCCAGCAATCAAATGAAGAAGATTCTTTATTATCGGATGTACAAAAGTTGGAGCGACTCAACAAGGCTTTAATGACACCTGTACTCTCATCCAGTCCACCTGCAAATCAGCTCTCACCGCCTCATATCCTTGAACCTCCTACTCCCTCTTCATCCTCTTCTTCATTGGCTTCTGTCAGTCTAACACACGATGTAAAGACATACCGTCGCATGGCTTCTAAGACACACGACCGTCATATCCAATTTACTTATGCCACCTATCTCATTCAATTGGTCAACTCGAATGACAACAAATTAGATGAAGACACACGTAAACGATTACAAGAAGAGGCAGAATATTGGATTGAGCGATTAGCCAAGTCTAATTATGCAGGTGCTCTTTATATTAAAGGCCAATGGCATCGCGACTTCAAATCTTCCAAATTTGTGGGCTCGCAGTACAAAAAAGTCAATCATACCAAAGCATTCAAATGCTTTCAACAAGCTGCAAAATATGGTTCTACAGAAGCTCATTATGAATTAGCTGAATATTGGATGGTGAGGAAAGAATACAAAAAGTCCATGTCAAGCTATCGATTTGCTGCTTCAAAAAACCATGTGCAATCACTTTATGTAAGTTCAACTCTATGTGTTATGCTCATACTGACTATAGTGTAGAAATTAGCCAATATCTTATTACGTGGCTTATTAAATCAAAAGAAAGACATTCAGCAAGGTGTTATCTTTCTAAGAAGAGCAGCAGATGCAAACAAGCCTGAAAGTGCTCAATCCGCTTTTGATTTGGCTTGTATATTTTCAAATGATTTAGAAAGTGTCGATCTAGAAAGGTAATTGTTTACACCCCCTTTTTAAGTTTAGTTTACTGATCTATTTGTAGAACCCCTGAAATTGAAGCCTTTATGACAGCTCAAAACTGTGCCTCTGCAGTCCATTATTTCAAAGAAGCAGATTATTATGGTATCGTCAATGCTACTTATCGCTTGGGTCATATCCATGAACAAGGCCACAATTATGTGAAGCCAGATACATGGGAAGCGTTCAAGTATTTCTCTAAAGCAGCTGAACGTAAACATGAAGGTGCCATGTTGGAATTATCAAGAATGTATCGAGATGGTATTATGGATTGCCTTAGTCCACGCCCTGAAATGGCCTATACATGGTGTCTCTCCGCAGCAAAGAACGGCAATGAAATAGCCGAATTTACATTAGGGTAAGCATCCAATGTTAAAACCTTTTTTTCTTACAAATGTTTTAGACTTTATTATGAGCGTGGTGTTGGTGTTTATCCAGATCAAGCCCAAGCCAATGAATGGTTTAGAAAAGCAGCTTCCAAAGGCTATATGCCAGCAAAAGAAAAACTTAGCCCTTCTTTAAGAAACCCTATAATGCAAGGTCAAAATCTGTTGGACAATTTTGGTATTGTCGCCTAAGTATCACAAAGAATGAAATTTCGATTGGTTGCAAAATTTATCTATACATACATCTCCCAACATGCACATATATACATATGCACATATGCACATATACACACTTAAATAGAATATATCTTTGATCCATTAATATATAATAAATGTTGACCATCATAAAATGTGTTATTCTTACTGCTACACTTTATGAGCAAGATTAGAATTCTAGAGCAAATCGTAAATAAAACAATGTATAATAAGATCATATTGATATTTATATTAGGTAATGAGAAAGAGCAAAGAATGGAAGGGAGATAAATGAGTCACATATATTAACTAAAGTGGATGATGAGACATATGCCAAGTCAAGGCATTGAAAAGCTGTACTTCAACAAGGAATATGCAGCCCACGTGATCGAGAAGCATACCAAACTGTGTCTGACCCAAAGAATAGCGACACTGAATATCGATTTTTCCTCTTTTCTGTATTATTTTGACAAGATTTATAGTGCTAATCGATTATGCTCTTGAGAGCTTGCTCAGAAAATCATTTATTGTTACACTCTAGTTGAATAAATTAGAGACTGTTTAATGTCATTTTCAAACAATAAAATTTGAATAACGAAATAAATATACATATACCTTTGCTTCTCACTATCAACACAATAGAATAGCAGTTCAAGCACATGTCTTGTTCTTTTCGACTGATAAAAAGAAAGACGAAAATGATTATCATTGTCTTGACATGTCCCTATTTGCTTTGTTAAACTCCAGAGAAATGTTTGGGGTAAGCACAAATAAATGTCGTGAACCATTAAACTAATTGTCAGTCATAAGAAATATGGTTTCATGCAAGCTCACTTTGACTTTAACAACTCTGTTTGTTTATTCCACTATTGCTTTTGCTGACATTTGGCTTACTCATATGGAGTGTGGAGGTTCCAAATCTATTGGAATCAGTCACTCAAGTGAAAAAGGATTAAGCGCATCATATTGGTCAAACGAAGAAAACAATGCTGATAGTACAGTATGTAGTTACGATGGTGTCATTTGCATAACACATGTTCAATACTGGGGAAATTGTGACGATATGAATTGGTTATTTCAAATTCAATATGAAAACACTTGGTCTAAAGGCATCACGCTTAATTTGAAAAACAAACCTGGAGCAGCTGTTAGTGCTTCAAAGCGGCTCAAGCCTAAGTTTTGATAGATACATATCTGAAAAAGAAACGTTTAAGGTTTTCGCCTGCATTTACTTTTTTCGAGCAATGGATTTTGATATATTTATGCAACCTTTTTATTGATTTTTAAATGTAGTTTCAGACTTGGCTATACTCTTTTTTCTTCTAATCTTACTGTTTCTTCTTTACCAGATACTATTTCTTCTTTAGCCCTCTTTCCAGTTATCTCATATAGTTCTCTTCTTCTAGGTAAAATTTAATTTTTGACCGATGGGGGATCTACGAAGGTTCATGAAGATGAAAAAAACAAAACTCAATCAGAAAATTTTGGAATGACCCAATGTAAGTCTGATCTAACCGAAATCAGGCAAGACCATCTCTAGGTACTTCTGATGAAAAGAAGGAGAAATCTGCATTCAAAGTTCATCGTACACTACATTCAGTACAAAATAGGCCTTTTTCTGTAGGTGTTGAGTTTAAATATATACTTTTCTACTCCATTATATATGCAAGGTAATTGCAAACAAATAATACTATGATACCTAGCACATTTGAAACCAACCAGATCAACTTTGAGCAGGAGGAGCGATAGATGCTTCATAAAAAGAAGGTGTAAAGCAATTCGTATTCCGACATTTTTTCACGCATGACGTTTTGAAAGTAAACTCCATTTTCAAGTGGAGCTAGAAACATGAGTTAAAGCATGTTGCATGATAAAATCGTCTGTCGTACTCATGTCACACTCCAATACAAAATACTACCGCGCAAAAGCATTTGTCTTTGACCTTGCTGGTACATTGATTGATACAACTCCTCTTGTCAATCGCTTCTGGAGACAGTTTGCTCTTGAGAACGGCGTTGATGGAGACAAGGTAAAGCATGTACCCATCTGTGGTCATCTAATCATCTTAGATCCTTGCTACTTCCCATGGCGTTCGTACGATCGAGACCATGGCCAAATGGACTCCTCATAGAGCAACAGAAGAGCATGCCCAAGACTTTGAACGAAAACTAGCCGAAGATTCGGACGGTGTGAGTCTCTTGCCTGGTGTGTCTACCTTATTACAGAAACTTCCGCATGGCAAATGGGCTATTTGTACTGCTGGCAATAGCTATATGGCAAAAAAGCGTCTAGAACAATGTGATATAGACCTACCTGAAGTCCTTGTTTGTGGAGATATGGTATCGCATGGTAAGCCTCATCCAGAGCCATATCTCAAAGCCATTGAAAAACTGGGGTTTAAACCAGAAGAAGTGATTATTTTCGAAGACGCACCTGCTGGTGTCAAGTCCGCAAAAGCAGCTGGAGCACAAGTCATTGCTTGTAAAACAACACATAGTCTGGAACAACTCAAGGAAGCAGGCGCACACGAAGTGATTGAGTTGTTAACAGACATTGATTTTGTCACTCTTCCTGACGCTTCTTTTGAAGTACAAGTCAAAAACACACTTTAGCTTTCTTTTTGGCATGGTTTCACGTCATGCATTTTTAAATTTTCGACTTGCTACATGAAGTCATTATTACTCTCTCTTTATTTTTTTCTTCTTGTTTACTTATCCATATGGCCTATAAGGTAGTGAAAGATAATAAAGCAATCGTTTTCTAATAAAAATAAAAAAGTGTGTCTCACAAAAGGTTGCTCAAGCTATTGACGCAGAGCTCATGTCAAGTTCAGGAGGTTTCTCGATTGACCAACTGATGGAATTAGGTAAAAGAGAAACCATAAAGCATACGCTTATCATTCAATAGCTGGTTTAAGTGTGGCTCAAGCAGTACAAAAATCATTTGATAATCAAAAAAGCCCTCATGTTCTCGTCTGTGTTGGCCCAGGAAACAATGGAGGTGATGGTCTAGTGGCTGCAAGACATTTGTGCCATTTCGGTTTTAAGCCCAGCCTCTATTATCCCAAGCAACCTGAAAAAGATCTCTATCAGGTAAGTTCATATAAATGCGTCTGATGATAAATGAACCATATGTTTTGTAGCGTCTCTTAGTTCAATGTAAAAATCTACAAGTACCTGTCTATAAAGAAACATCAGACGACTTGATTCAAAAGTCAGATATCATTCTAGACGCCTTATTTGGCTTTAGCTTCAAAGGTGAAGTTCGTGATCCTTATAAAGAAATTATCCAAATCTTTGAAAAGATATCAAAGCCTATTGTATCTGTTGATATTCCCTCTGGTTGGGATGTGGAAGAGGGTCCTACTGAATTCGTCAAATTTCAACCCGAAATCATGATTTCCTTGACAGCACCCAAGCCTTGCATAAAACACTTTAAGGGCAAGACTCACTTTTTGGGAGGCCGATTTGTTCCTCCTGCATTAGCTAAAAAATTTGATTTTGAAGTACCTAGCTACCCAGGCGTGGATCAAGTAGTTGAATTGTAAATGACTGAAACGAATAAAATTTTTTATTCAGTGGAATAAATATGAATGATTATTTACAGAGTAGAAAAAAAGAGGAGGGATGAGGGGAATTCGAGGGATTTTAGATGTTGGCAATGCGTAAGTTCTTGGGTGGTGGATTAACCATTTTTTTGAAATTTCTTTCAATATGCGAAATATGTTTGTTCTGTTGGAATGATATTTGTTCTTTCAAGACTTGACCCACACGGGTCATACGCTGAGGTTGTCTCAAGAGTGATCCAGCCACGCGACAATACGTTTGTAGAGTTTGGAGACTAGAAGGACTAGAAGAATTGCGGGATTTCTTAGAGACACTTAATTGCTTCTTGTTGAGGGCGCTTTCTTGTTGTAACTTCAAACCTTTGTCAAATAGCTTATGGCCGCATTTGTGTTCTCTGTCGTTTACACATTGTTTGAATCGTTCAAAAATAGCGTTGTGTGATATACCACGAGCACGTTGGAAGATATAGTTGCTAAAGCATTCTTGAAGCATAAGTTTCATTAGCGTTTCGTCTGTCAGTTCTTGTTCATTTTGTTCTTCTTTTTCGTCTTTGACGGGTTGTTTGCCCTTGATGTCTTCAATGTGGAGTGATTGCATGCCGGCTTTTAGGTCATCCAAATCGTCATTACCACGAAGTGTTTCTTCGTCTTCAGCGCGAGTTAATTGACGCTTGAGTTCCATATTTTCGGTGAATTCCTTCGCAATCGAATTGACATATTCTAAAGAAAGTGTATGACGAAGCACAATGGACATAAGAGCAGGAGCCAAAAGAGGGTAGTTAGCGAAAAGTTCTTTGGATAGTTCTCTTTGGTATTCTTCCGTTGTAGTAGGACGGCCCTTTTCACCAAGAACTTGGTGAATATCCCAGTCAGGCATGACAGCATGATTGAGGAAGAAAGCATTCATTGAATCAGACATAGGCTGTTGAGGTTGTGGAGGCGATTGGTCAAACAAGCTAACATCGTAAAAGTCGTTGAGTTGGAATTGGAACATGGAGGGAACAGCGTCAGGCGAATGATGACCTTCTGAGCCAGAAGAAGATGCATTTGATTCATCACCAGAAGAAGAGGGCGGCGTGATGGGTTGATTCAAGACTTGCTTCATGATATCTTCATTGGCTTTACGAAGTTTTGTGTTTTCTTCTTTTAGTGCTTGAATTGTCTTTTCTTGTTGCTCAACCTTTTCTTCTAGTTGAGTAATGTATTCTATTGAAATATCAGTACGTTGTTTATTTATTGCATTTTACTTACCCTTTCTTCTCACTCTAAAGTTGCGAGCAGAAATCTTGTTTCGAAGTTGTCTGATTCAATTTAGTATAGGTATATAAAAGGCTAAAAAAAAGGATATACCTTCGTTCTTTTGATGTCAT
This sequence comes from Gilbertella persicaria, assembly GCF_025201335.1. Classification (NCBI taxonomy): domain Eukaryota; kingdom Fungi; phylum Mucoromycota; class Mucoromycetes; order Mucorales; family Choanephoraceae; genus Gilbertella; species Gilbertella persicaria. The sequence goes on from NW_026252024.1 coordinate 83,957, forward strand.
TTGCTTTAGATTAGAAGAAGAGGAGGAACTTGTGTTAGGGAAGAGTTCTTCGTCAGGTTCTTCATCAGACACTTCTTCAGCGCTGCTTGTAGGTTGTACATTATTGGTAGTATTAGGCGTCTTTTTCATTTTTTTGTTGAAACTTTGAGGTGACTCAGTTACAAAAATAGGTTCTCTGTGCTTGACTTTTTTAGTAGACGGTAATTTCTTTTTACTATCCTTGTTTTTCTCTGAGGCAGGCGTAAAAGTCACGAAATTATCTTTGCCTTGTACAATCGAAATTGGCTGCTGAAAAACGGCGCTGATTTCCTCTTCTGAAAGTTTGGGAATCGGCCCGTTTGTCTTACTGGCATCGATTTTTCCGAGCTTTTCAGCCACCTGATTGACTTGTTCTGGACTCAATTTTTTCGGTCCTTGTTGCTGTGGTATTTGTTGAAAAAGCTGTTCGTTATTCATCGTGGGGTCAAACGTGCTGTGTTGCATTGTGTTGTCTTGTTGTAAGAGGTATTGAAGGATATCAACACCTACATTGCTGTTATTTGGTGGTATAGTGGGTTGATTGTTTTGTTCTGGTAAAGAGGCAATGCGAACTAGAGAGTCAATAATATCATTATCGTCATTTAACCAGTCAAAGTCCATTGATTCCATTTTAGTAATTGTTCGAGAAGAAAGGAGGAGAGAAAGAAGATAACAAGAATCTTGCTTATTAAAATGGCTAATTTGGCGCAACAAAGTGACTCTGTTTTTGGACCTATGCAAGAGGTCTAAACGGTTTCCTTTTTCGAGACATACGTAAGACACTTGCTTTTTTAAGGACCAAGATCAGGTTTAGACACCGCTTGTTCCTTTTGTCATATTCCTTTGTTTAGAAACAAATACAGTGAATCACTTCACTTGATCGTGTAACAAGAACAGAGTAGAAGCATGATTTACTTGCAAAAGATACATTGATATGGAGTTGAAAAAACCAATTTATTTCCAGTAAAACCTAACTAAGAAATAGTATGATTCATTCCATCAATCCAGTACCACTTATCGAGTATCATAGCTTTAGTTAAATTCAACGAGATTTAGCAGATGCCTTTCTTCTTTTTTTTTTTTTTAGTGTCCAACCGAAAAGGCATTACCGATAGAACATTGAAACCCTACATATATGTATTATCAATTTGACAGCTTAATGTAGTTGAAATAACGCAACGAAAACAAGATTACTGCCCTGAACAAAAAGGAATAAAAGTAACAGCAAAGAAAGAAAGTTATCTGATCTACCTTTTATCATATATATATATATATATATATATATATATATATATATATATATACCAAGGCTTGTACTACAGATTCTTTTTAAAGAATTGACCTTGTCGTTTGTTACACAGAAAAAGCTTTTTCTCTGTCATCTAAATATAAAACATCTGTAGTATATTTTATTTAAATTCTATTTCAGAGAAACAATGTAAATGTACCATAGGCAGCATATAAATTCAAATATAAAATGGATAGCCGCATGAGTCAGCTTATGATTGTAAAGCACAGATATCAACATGTCTCTAAGATGGTGTACAAAAAGGCGATCTACTAGTAGCATCTGGTCGAATAATACACCCAGCATCAACTATGTTATGTGTATTTGGTGTAGGAGATCCCCAAGTCATTGAAACAGCACATATGAGGGCTATAAGGGACATAGCAATTTTATTCTTCTTCATCGTCATTTTCTTTTAGAGAGATACAATAAGAAAATACTGGCCATTTTATAGTTGTATAGCAGCCGAATTGAAGGGCAACATGTTTACCACTTGTCATGCCGTCTTGCATATCCCATTGCCGTTGTATAGACTACACTATCAAGACGAACTTAGTCATGCTCATTATCTGTTTATTTTTTTCAAGCATCTTGTAACTATTTCTCTGGCAATAAACAGCAAAGACATTGTTTCTTTTTTTTTTTATTATTATTATTTAATAAAAATGGGTTGTTTGATCTGATAAGACAATGGATTGGCTTGGTCAAAATACAAAAAATAATAATTTCAGGGCTACTACTGAGCTCACTAAATTAATCCGGACCGCACTACTGATTTTTAGTATGAAGAAGAAGAGCTCCGAACACCCTTACAAGAAGAAGCATTCAGCCAGCATGGTCTTGTTTCCCCCTCTCATCCAATATGGTTCGTAAATCCATCCATACGTGCAAGCAATACTCTCAATCTCGACATGATTACTATAACAATGAATGCTATGAGGAATATACAGCAAGATAAAAATGGATATACATTGACGAAAATTGAAGAAGATCCATCCATCCATCCATCCATCCATCCTATGCATCGATAGCCCTTAATAGCACTTTGTTTTGATTCAACGAGAAAGAGAGAGAATGCACACATCCATCATATCAGAGAAAAAAAACTAACTTGATCCATAGGCTAAAAAGGACGTTGCCGCTAAGCCTAGCTCCTCATCTGGTGGAAAGAAGGCCAAGAAGAAGTGGTCTGCTAAGAAGGTCAAGGACAAGGCCAACAACTTGGTCATCCTCGACAAGCCCACCTATGAACGTTTGTTCAAGGAAGTTCCTACTTACAAGCTCATCTCTCAATCTGTCTTGGTTGACCGTCTCAAGTTGAACGGTTCTTTGGCTCGTATTGCTATCCGTGAACTTGAAGCTCAAGGTTTGATTAAGCCTATCTCTCGTCACCACGCCCAAATCATCTACAGTAAGTTTTTTTTCTCCCTTGTATATAGTGTCTAATGTGTCTTATAGCCCGTGCTACTGGTGATGAAAAGAAGGCTGTTGCTGATGAAGAATAAATTATCCTTGAATAAATGCCCTTTTAACACGTGTGTGTATGTAGACTGAAAAATACCTCATTGATAAAAAGGAATTGCATGATATGTATATATATGTGTGTGTGTGTGTGTGTGTGTGACGTATATTGTGTCGTCTTTTGTTTATTTTAGCCCTTCATTTCTCTCTCTTTCTTCTTAACTTTATATGGCAGGAAAAACAAAGGCACCAGACGAGGAGAATAGCCTTTGTATAGACACACAACCAACCTATGGTACTGTAGGACCAAACAGTGATAGTTGTTCTTCGCGTGGTACCAGTGACATTGAGGAAACAGGAGATAATAGTGTTGTTGAGCGAAAAAAGAGACGTATGGAACAGAGACAGTGCTGTAGACCATGCTTATCATCTCGGTTTTCTTCTATTTTACCAAAATCATTGGAACAGGATCTTGTCCTTCCAGCCCTGGATCAAAAGTAAATGCACATCTAACTTTGTTACTAGTTATTGATATTATCTAGTGCAAAAGAAGTGATGGAAGCCATACCATCCAATAGTTCATTGGACCAGCTGTTGTTTATGCGTCATCCGCATATCAATTTAAGCACCGTTCGTTCAAATTATAGACTAGAGAGAAGAAGAGCTCGGTAAACAGAACACGACATGTATACAGTCATTCATTTTCAGTAGTCATGAAACTCGAAAAAGCTCTCTCAGGGACATTTTTGCCTATCATCCAAATATAGTGTTTATCAAAAATATACTGTATGCCAAAGAGACCATTATTTTATTTGTAAGCCTAGTTTGGGGGTTGATGTAGAGTCAATTAAGCTATTATAGGTCTATTTAGATTTGTTGGTTGATTTACTCTTTTCGCTTGTCTATCTAGTGGAAATGAAGCAGGAATCCGATGTCAATTTAGACCCTCCATGGCTGTATAAATGGAGGTCGTATGATTTATGGTAAAATCCTAATGGATCATGTGATCATACTCTAATGATATATAGGCTTGTTTGTTTGACACTTTCTTGCTGGGATATTTGTTCTTTTGCTATCCGTAATTTCACATCTATTTAAGGTTGTTTATTATGCTAATCAAGCATTAGGGCTAATTATTTCAAAGCATCCGAGTGCTGTCTTGTTTAGTTTCCGCTGTCTGATTGAACTGCTTACTACTATCCCTTTCTTAGTCTCGGTCTGGATACTTCATGGACAATATCTTTATGGTAAAATCAGATAGAGGTGTATTTGGACTCATTCTGTTGACAGTGCCTTACTTTATTCGAACATGGGTCTTGCTGTTAAGAATCAAGAGTGCCATGAAAATCAAAATCAATCTACAAATCACAGACAAACCAGCAGATCCTCTTCGAACGAAACTGATACATTTAGTCTGTACCTTGGTCGTGTTGTTGTATAATGGCACATGCGCATTTCAGTATATGGAAGTGACATTTGGTGTCCATAACTATAGTATTCTCGAGTCTTTATATGTGGTCATGGTCACACTGTCCACTGTAGGTTATGGTGGTAAAGTGTCACAGAATTGTCTCACATGTCGCTAATTGCCTCATAGACATTACACCAAATACACAAGGCAGTCGAATTGTGATGATGTTATTGATTGTGATTGCTTTGTCTGTACTTCCTGTACTGATTAGTGATGTTCTAGACACACTTCGAAAGAGAAAAGGCAAGTAAGTAAAGTATAAACACAACCTTATGTTCTTGTAGATGGTGAAGGACATGTTAGTAGAGGCACCCGTCCTTTTATCTTGATTGTAGGCTCGTTTATGCTAGATCAAGTCGTTGAAATTCTAGATGGTTTTCTGAACACAGTAAATAAAGCCCAACCTATGCATATGTATACTTAACCAACTTTTAGGAAAACACAGAATATCATTTAAGCTTAGTGTTTTTGGATATCAATCGTCCTACAGAACAACTCAAAATGATGGAAAGAAACTCTATTTGGGGTCACCGAGTTCAATTCCTTCATGGCTCAGTCTTGGTAGGTCACATTGTCCGATAAACATATAGCTCATCGTATGCATAGGATGAAAAGACATTGCTGCGTATTGTAAGACCATGATGAGTGGGAGACAATACTAAATGAAGTTGTATAGGAAGCAAGATATGCTCAAGCCATATTTACTATTTCAGGCACGTATGCTTTTGATCTTATCCCCCACCCCACTTTTATTCATCTTTGAAGAGTAGATCAAAATGCATCAGATCCTGCTAAAGAAGACGAGAGAAATACAGTCCGATTATGGTCCCTTTATTGTCACACTGTCACACACAATGTCCCTATTTATACCTATAATCTGTCGCCCAGCACAGCCATTTATCAAAAAGTAGCGAAAGAAATCATTTGTGTACGCGAATTCAAACAATATCTGTTGGCCATGAACTGTCGATGTCGTGGTGCATCTACTCTTTTGACCAATCTATTGCATCAACGACAACCGATCAATCGTTATGATGAAAGCTGGCAAGCACAGTTTGGTAAACAAGATATACTATAGCAAAAAGTGTATTCATCAACAATAGACGATGGTTCTTGTAATGAAATCTATACAAGTAATACACCTAGATGTGTACAAGGCCTCACGTTTGGTCAAGCAGTGATGGTAATGGCTGTTTGTGATTGACATTCCACTGATAAGTCCTTAGTATATTTATGAAGAAACACAAGTCATTTTATTCGCTGTCAAGACATTTATGAAGGAACGCAATGATTATGAAATCTTGCTTAATCCAAGTAATTCTTATGAAATGAAGACATTGGACGAATGCGTCTATATTGCTGAAGGACCCAAAGAAGTGCAAGATATTCATAATCTAGTAAGTCGGCTTGACCTGTTCTATATTTCTCATTATAATAGAATAAACCTGGATTTGGGTTCATTGAGTCGTATAATAAAAGCGTCCATAAGGCAAAAGAACAAGATAGCCATTTGCCTTCTTCCTCGCATCAAAAGACACAAGCCTTTTTAGCTTCTAGCTTCAATCGACAGTCCAGGTCATCCTCTTCTTCTTCTTCAAGCTCTTCTCACAAAAGTAAAGTAGCCAAACAACCCTTCTCTGTCTCGAAACTGCCTTCAAGACGCCATGCTCTTTTGACAGGCAGTCGTGCATTGATCACACGTATTGGCAAGACATCGTATGAAAAAGAAATCGTAGATGATACTTCACTGCCTCTTTGTTGTCTGTTGGAAAAGCCCGTTAAACTCGAAGATGTCACTATTCAATCAGCAGAAGGCATGCATAACCATATTCTTGTCTGTCTTCATCGAGAAGTGGTCAATATGTTTAAGTTTATCTATAATTTGCGATCACCTAATATCAAGATGAACGAGTTGCAAGATATTGTTCTTTTGTGTTCAAAGAAGCCTTCGAGCAAGATATTTGAATTGATCAGTACATTTCCCAAAGTGTATTTCATGCAAGTAAGTTGGTTTATGCTATATATATAAAGGGAACATGGACTAAGTCTTTTGATTTCTTTAAAAAAAAAAGGGAAATTGTAGGCATCCTGATGATTTATTAAGAGCAGGCGCAAAAAGAGCAAAACAAGTGGTTGTCATGAGGTAAATTTTTGCTTCATTAGTCTAATTGACTTTATGTTTTTTTTTATAGTGAAAAAGAATGCTTGGATCAGTATGAACGTAATTCAGATAGTCCAGCCGTAATGACAAGCCATATTCTGGATCTCTTGTTACAGGAAAGACCAAAAGATGCTTATACCATTGTCAACCTAAGTAAGCTTGTTTACATAATGTGTTGTGTCTCATCAGTGCGATTAGTTGAAAAATCCAATATTCGATTTATGCATTTACTTCAAGGAAAAGACGTAGCAGAAGAAATTGATGTGTTCTATACACCTGCTTATGCAGCAGGCGATGTGATTGCAGACAGTCTGATCAGTAATGTTTTACTTAGTCAAACCTATTATAAACCTGACATTGTCTCTATCATCAAGACTCTCTGTGGTATGCCTGGCCCTCTGTACGATGGCTCCGCTGCTTATTTACTCTCTACAACACCTGAGATCAAGACAGCCACCGCGGCTGCTCGTCTCGCGCCTCATTTGACTAGTATCCCTATGCCCTCTGAATTCGTGGGACGCAGCTATTCTGTCCTGTTCAAGACTTTATTGACGCGTTATGAAGTCTTGGCCATTGGCTTATTTCGTGCGCCTGATGATGGACTCGGGAACGAATTGCCCTTTGTTTATGCTAATCCAGTACCTTCTTTAATACTCAAAGATTCTGACATGGTCTATTGCTTTTCTCCGCCTGGGTTCTTGAATCAATAATAAAGTTTTATTTAAATATCTCTAAGGGAATTATCGCCCAAGATGGCAATAGCAGCACCTAAACACCATCCTGTTTCTACACCATTGATCTTCTTGGCCACCGTGAGTTCTCTATCATGAGGAATTTCATAACCAAAAGACAACAAGCGGTAAATAAACGAAAGATCCAAGCACCATTCAGGACGATCCAAGAGTTCATCGCGAAGTGAAATATCAGTGACGTTCTCTAGATAAGCGCCCGAGCACACAGCTTCAGTGAGATCCGCCAATTGAGGTAAACGGAACGAAGGAGGCAAGCCAAGAGGCTGTGTGCGGTCATGGAAATACGAAAAGATATAGATAGGTCCCTTGGTAAATGCATCGGCAATCGGGGGCTGATAGATACCGTCAAATGAACAAGGTGCGTCCTCGCATGGCTTGTGTTTGTTGAACGTCAAGTCGGCCACGCCTAAACAGTCATCGTATGAGCCAGCACCCAAGAACTGAACAGGTATGTCGAGTTTGTTGTATTCCCATGTAAGTCCTTTGGGAAGACAGGCATGCGTCGTATGTTGTTGATCCAAAATGTGTTGATGGATACGTTTACGGGCTTCCATCAGGCCATAACCCAAATAAGAATGCTGATAGAGAAGATAGTCTTGGCCATCATGCTTCAACAAGTACTTGAAGTCATTGTCGGGAAGTTCGGGTAAAGAACTGTCGGGTAACCGGTCAGGTTCAAACACGATCTGAGTGGACCCACCTCCAAGATCCAAGACAGCCGCTGTATGGGGTCGTGTAGGCTGAGGATCCAAATTACCCAACAAGAAATTAACTGTGATCCATGCATACACACCTTCATCTCTACCGTCCATGATAGCCACACCATCTTGCCCAATGATAAGGAAAGGATACTGGGTCTCTACATGTTGACGCACCGCTTTTAAGATCGCATCACTTTTCAATTGACCCAACAAACGAAGTCCTGCAGTAGCCTTGATAGCCATAGGTGTCTTTTTCTGTAAATGTGAGGGTACGATAGCAACAGCACGGTCTAACAAAACGTCTAAGGATTCGGCGGCTGCTTGAGGATTGTCTGGGTAGGCGGATAAGCCGGGTATGGTTTGTGCAAACAGTTCTTCTTCTTCTAGATGGACAGGCTCATGATGACTGCATTGGCGAAATCGGTAGACGTGAATACGGGATCCTGTGGAGCCGGCATCGACCATAAGTGCATAGCGTAAACATTCATTGTCGGTATTCGATAATGAAGGAAAGAAATAGACTATGATAGCAACCAAAATACCAAGTGCCATCATACTCAGACGTACTTGGACAGCTTCTTTGGATCGCCTGTTTTTAGCATGTGCTTTAGCAGCTTCTCCAAACTGCTGATAAGGTGAAGGATTCGATCGCTTTGCAGACATAAAGTTTATAATATGTGAAAGAGAGAAAGAAACACTTTATTATATATATATATATATATATATATATAGTATCGGCTTCAGGAGACAATTTTACCGTGCGCGATATAAATTTAACAACTGGTTGCATTCCAAAACTTCTGAGCAAAAGAAAGCCACATGGTACTGCTGGTAATGCTAGGATCACCATATGTTAAGGTAGCTGTCCATTCTTTACCAGTAATGGTCGCAAGTGACTTTCTCAAGACAGAATCAAAGAAATCAAAATAGACAATGTCCACTAAAGTAGAGCCATTACCACTGGGTAAATCAGAGTCAACATAATAAGGGATATTATAAGAGGGATAAGGGACATGAGGAGTATCATCACCTGTATTCAAAGTTAGCGACTGTTGCATTAGGCTTTGTATTTACCGTCTGTTCCGAAATCGTCTTTGGTAACATATCCCTTGGTTAGATTTTGAGCTCGCTTAACAAAGGAAGCCTGTTCATTCAAGGTAATTGGGTTCTCGGTATAATAAAGACTGCGCTTTTTAAATACATCGCTTTGACCATTTAATTTACCCAAGACTTGCTTGGCAGCTTCAAGAGGGACATCATGGATAGCATAGAACTTGTCTTCAAAAGGAGATATTTGATACATGTTGTCCAGACTAAAAGGACCTTTGTAGATTTCATAACGAATACTACCACTGTTGATAATGTAATAAGCAGGGTTGGTTCTTTCCTTGTTGAGCACTACTTTGGGAAGCACTTCTTTGGTGGCTAAACGAAAGATACTGGCGCTGCTGTTCAGAGGAGCAGAGTACATGAGATAGTCTTGAGAAGCACAGCCCAAGGTAGTAGACAGCTTGTATTGGTCACGGAGTTGTTTGATGGTCTTACTCATCTTTTTGCCTTTGCTTGTATCGAATTTCTTGGTCTTGCCATCCACAGAGTGATAGATAAAAGTAGGTCTGTTTTGATCAAGGTAGCGTCTATGGAAAGTGACATTGCCACTCTTCTTTACGTGCTTATTGGAGACTCCCTATCCAATATATGAATACGATATCATTTGAGTCAGTATTACCTCCACAGAAAAGAAACCAATTGTCTCGAGATATCTACCAGATTCAATACCAGCAGCATAAGCATCATATTTGACAGCATCACGAATGTGTCTATCAAGGCCATAAGTCAAAAACAAAAAACAAACAAAAAATTCTTACGTGTGACCACCCAAGACAGCAATAGGAACGGTAGGCATCTGAGCTCGAATAGCTTTGATCACTGTATAAATCTCGGTAAAGCGAATACCGACATGACCGATCACAGCGACAATATCGGGAGAATGTTGGTGCAGAGATTCATCAAACCAGCTTTGCTGGATTTCAGTTGCCACGTCTTGTACGACAGAATTAGCACCATTGCCTTTGAAGTTGTAAAGGAAACCATAGGCCAATACACGTGTACCAAATTTGCCTTCAAAATAAGTATATTTCTCACTGCAATAGATAAGTAACCATGCCAAATGAGCTTGACTTACCCAATAGGTGTGGTCTTGTTGGTATGGACATCCTTGAAATAAACATTTGAAGCAACATAACGATCTTTCCAATAAGGGATAAAGTTTTTAACGGTATCGGCAGTGATGTTCTCGACTATCAACATGGTCACTAACATGCCTATCATCCTATTTTATATATTTATTTTATTTACCGTACAGCTCGTGGTTGCCTATGATTGAAAATTAGCAAACTTTACGAATCTATCGATCGTATTACCAATTGTCAATAGATCATAAGGAATGTTAGTCAATAATGGCTGAGATACAAGACCCTTAGGGGACGTTACATCACTTAGACCGTTACCTAAAGTAGTACAACATGAGTACAAAAGAAATAAGTTTTTGAATTACCATCGTGTGTATCTCCAGTATCAACAACAAAAATGTCTTTTTTCATCTTTTTAGCTTTTTGCTTCATTCGATACTAAATTTGGGGGTTGAATATTGAATAGGCGATTTATGAAGAATTTACCGTAAAGGAATACAAATCGCCTAAATCGCCATTATAGGAACCTTCTAATACATGACCCTAAAGCAACAAGTTAAGGTTTTGTCATGATTTCAAGTGTGCCTCTACCTCAAGCCAGCCTATTTATTTTATGATGAGAGTGTATTTCCTTACTTATATTGTTTTCTTACCGTGTATATCCGTCGTATGAATGAAATTTACATCACCCCAAACCAAAGGACTCAAATTAGGCAAATCAGGAGTAGCAACAGCATCTGATTGTTGTCTCTTTACTAGCGTATGTCCCAACACGCTCTGTAAGGACAAGATGCCTACAGCCAAAGACCATGTAGAATGCACCATCACTAGAAATAAATAAATAAAAAGAAGCAAAGAAAACGAAATCAAATATGCACTGTATTTTATAAATTTTTCTGTACGCTCTCATGTAAACTTTAGTTGTTGCTTATCACGTTTGATAAATAATCGCTAGGATTTGATTATCTATAAATTCACCCATACCAATCAATTATTCACGATATGCTCTCTTTTACTTGATATTCTGATGACAAATCAAAAGATCAAATGTATTGGCTCGATATAATTTTATTTTTGCTTATTTGAAAAACCTTAAATTTCTACAATTTACTCTTTTTTTTTTCAGATGAAATCATGAAGCCAAACAAAACGTCATTTTACAAACGGAGGAGATACTTGTTTTTGGGAGTGTGAACCAAACAACTGGTTATTATGTCATAAAGTACAATGAGTTTAATAAATCAAGATACTCCCTTTTACGGAGAATGAAAACTAGAAATCACCTTTTATGGAAGCAACATTCTAAAATGTTCTATCACTATAATGAAATCGATTTATTTACATAAGAATAGTTATATGCTAGTTAAATGAAGAAAAAGTATATATATATATATATATATATATATCATAGATAACGCTTCTTTTCTTTTTGCATGAATGTAAAAAGCATAATAATAATAATAATAATAATAAAGAGTGTAGATTGAAAAGTATTGAATATGTTTGTGTGTGTGTGTGTGTGTGTGTGTGTGTGTGTGTGTGTGTGTGTGTGTGTGTGTGGGAGGGGGGGGGTTAGAAACGTTTGTTTAAAAATAAAAAAAATAAGATTCATAATAGCTTTTTTTTTAGGGGCTTTATAATTATGACTTTACATGGGATTGGGAAAAGTAATCGTTAGGCTCATTTCCTGAAGATTCCTTGTTAATTACTGTATTAAGAAATGGTGTCAAACCAGTTGATGTTGTAGAAAAGGAAGGCATGGTGTTAAAATTGGAAGGTGGATAGAAACTGGCACTGGAATCTCGTCTAAATCCCAAGGGAGATGTATTATTGGTGATGTCGACAGATGTCTTGCGAAGATAGGCTTGCTAATTATGATGTGAGAACAAGCGTAATAAACTCAATTCAACTTACCACTGATTCACAATCACAATTGCCGTGAGTTAATAACAAATTACGCAAATACATGCTTTCTTCTTTTAATTGTGCAACCAGAGCACGAAGTTCTTCATTTTGATTGTTCTGGATTTCTGCCTTTTGCTCGAGTTCAAGCATCCAATTTTTCTTTTTTTGACGGCATTTATAAGCTATGTTTTTTGTTTGAGTATAAGGGTCTAAGACCAATGTGTGACTTACCTGCAACACGATTTCTTTCAAGAAACTTTTTTCTTCGGTCCTCCGCATCTTCACCTTCAAACAAAATGCGTCTTTTACGACCACTTGAGTTTGTCTTTTGAGGCTGAGGATAAGAAGGTTTCTCGCTCTGTTTGGCAGATTGAATACGAGAACTACGACGATTTGATTCTTCCATGTAGTTTTGTGTAGATGAAGGATGAAGCGTGGTATGATGAGGTGCGACTACTTTTGATGTATAGTGTTGTGTGTATGAATTGTCCGTGGCTTGATCAGAAGAAGAAGTGGAACTGAGACTGAAAGACGAGCTACTGGGACTTTGACTGACTGACATGGGAGGTGTGGGTGGTGAGTGGATAGACTCAAGCGTCATTTCAGGTTCGGGGGAGGTTGTGTACATGATTTGGCTTTCATACACATTGGGTTTTGTAAGAGGAGGAAGTTCTGCTGGCTTGGGTGTGCGTTGGAAATTACAGTCAAAAGGGTTTATTTCATGATGCACGTCTAGACTTGGTGTCAAATTCCATTCTCCGTTTTCAATCAAGAAGCGAGTGGGAGTTGCAAGAGCAACCATTGAGTTATCTACAAGCATATCAGTCTGCGTGCCTTCATGAGTAAAATAGTAGCATTTACCATCTGCCATCATGGTTATATATGTATATATGTAAGAAAGTATGAAAGTAAAATAAAAAAAAAATAAAAAAGATAAACAAGTGGGAATCTATTTTATAGTCAGGAAATATCGGAACCTTAATCTTGTTTTTGATCAACAAGAATAAAAAGAAGGCCAATGCTTGCTACATGATGTCATTTATAATGAGAGTTCAAGGCTTTATGATATCACTTGTTCATTTTATTGTGTAACATCAAAAAGATTCTGGCCTTGTCAAAAAAGAAACCTTCACAAGATTCTATCGTTTTCTATAAGCTAAAACAGTTTCTTAATGCATGATCGTTCTGTCCTTCGCCTAAAATAGAAGTTGACAGGGATTACATACGCCATTTTAGAAAAGAATCGAGATAGTACGAAACAAGAAGTAAAGGCTTCCTTAAACAAAGTTTGGCTTCAAAGACCAAGAACTAGGTAAATGCAGCCTAAAATGGAAAATGGCTTATTGAAACTACATCTCCATGGTACCATTACTACCTTTTTTTCTTTACAAGATTAGTATCCCTTTTAATCGATACTCAGCACTTGTACTTTCGATTTCGGCAACTAGAAAAATAAACTTAAAAGAAAAAAAGCACTTTTTTCTTCTGCTATTTTAACAAAAACAGGTGAATTAGAACAATTTAGAAACTTTTATTTTTTGCCACTTTCTCGCTCTAGACGCTTCATTTCTGATTGTTCTCCTTCTAAAATGTTCATAACGCCCTTCACATATTTGTTGTAATCAGCGTCCTTTTGCTTACGTTCCTTTGCTCTCTCACGAGCAATGAATTGGCTATCCTTGCGCAATTCACGTAAGGCGCCCTTCTTTTCTTTCTTGAGTTGAGCTTCAAGTTTACGTTGTTGAGAACGCTCATGGTCAGGGTCATAATGACGATCCATAGAGTAGGCATTTTCAAACTTGGGCAAGTGTTGTGCAATGGGTATGGGACGATGAGATTGCATACGAAGAGGTGTCTTGATACGCTTTTCTTTGCAGAATTTGATCTGTCTCTCAAGACGATCTTTTAATGTGTTAATCAATGTCTTGATATCTGTATGCCAGCTAGCCATGGCTAATGGTGTAACGAGAGCCAATGTACTCTCAAAGACTTCCACAAGGGCTGGTGTAGAAGCGTAGAGTTGCAAATAGTTGGTCATTAAAGAGAGTGTGGCTTGTAATAAAGATAATCGGATATCCTTAGTTTCTTCCGTAGCTAATTGATCAAGTTGGAGACGAGGAATGGTGTCTAAGTTGTCTCCTGTCGTGTCTGTGATGGACAATGGTTTATCAGATTGTGGAAGAGGGAAATAACCGGGTGTTTTCTCGAATGTCTGTTGAGGTGACAACAACACAAGACATTTGTTTAAAAAGTTGATGGATTCAGGTATAAACCGTTTTGAGACAGCTTGATACTATTTTTGACCAGTTAATGCATGCTACAGACATTATTTATGGTTTTACCTCTGAGGTTAGTAAAGTTAAGAACAGACCACGTCCAATATCAATCTCAGTTTCCACACGGCACTGAGACAAGGCATGACACATAAACAATGAGGCTGGTGTAGCAATAGGATGCATCAAATCTGAAGTAGAAAACACTTGGCCAATCAAGCGCAACATGGTCAAATCTTCAACATCAGGCCATGCAGACCCTGTGGTATGCTTCATCTTCTTGGCCATTTCTGCTTGCATCTTTTTCAATTTACTATGGAATGCTTGTGCAGCAGATTCAGGCAGTTGTTGAGAGAGTTCAAAGACGTGCAGGCTTAGTTTCTCAAGGACTGTGGTAGGTAAAGGAGTCACTGTAGAAGCAATATAGGCCATATGGTCCACCAAAACAGTCAAGAACTGAGATAACTTGGCCTTATTTTCATGTGCTAATTTGATGTGATACAGTACACGGATACGCTTGGTGACCACAAGACAATCTTCTACTTCTAGACCTTCAAGAATCTGAAGGAAGGCTTCATGCGTGGTAGGGCATTCAAAGGTGAAAGGAATTTCGCGCTTTTCAGTAGATACTTGAGGGCTCTTTGTTTGCTTTTTCTTGACGATGCCTGATTGACCCATTTCATTCATATCATCATCGTCGTCGTCGCCAAATTCAAGAGGCTCATCATCCATGTCTTCAAGGTCTTCATTATTTGTTTCTTCCTCTTCTTCGTCGTCTTCGTCGTCTTCGTCGCCTTCTTCTTCGTCGTCCTCTTCTTCTTCTTCCTCACTGTCTTCTTCTTCGTCATCCAAAGCACCATTTTGAATATCTTCAAGTGTTAAGCCTTTACCAAGCTTATCCACTTCATCTTCTAATTCAGCAAGATAATCATCATCAAGATCATCACCTTGAGGTGCACCCTTTCTCTTCTTGTGAGACTTCTTTTTGCTTGAGCCTTCATCTTCACTATCAGAATCAAGACCTTCCATACGTCTCTTTCTAGCACGCTCAGCCTTTTCTAATTTCTCTTTCTCTTCGATCGCAATTTCTTCTTCGGTTTTTGTTCTGTCTGTAGCTTGAGCACGTTGATCATTGGCTAATTCGAAAATGGCTTTATCGTAATCAGCATAGTCATCCAAATCATCACTGTTCTTTGGCTTCTCGTCTTCTGTACGCTTAAAGAGAGCACTTTGAGAAGGCAAAGGTTTACGTGCAGGCTTTGTTTCCAATAATCCTCGAATATCAGCTAATTGCTCATCCAAGTTTTCACGCAACTCATCATCTTCTTGTTTAGCTAATTGACGCTCAGCCTAATAGAGTATGAATAATAGCATAAAAGTTTTGTGTTATCTACCTTGTGCATTTTACTTTTAGCAATGATTTCCTTCATCACTTCATTCTTGGACTTGGGTCTATCTGAATCATTCTGAGGAGCATCTTCATCAAAACCACCAAAGTGCATTTGGGAGACAATGTTTCTATCCATTTGTTTACCGCCTTCTTCTTCATCACTCAAGCCCAAGCCTGCATCATCAAAGTCATCCATAGTAGACAAAGATTGACCATAATGGGTCAAGGAAAGATCTTCATCATCATCGTCCAAGTTAAACATGCTTGTTTTGGCTGACTTTTGTTTTTCTCTTGTAAATCTTTCCAACATCTTTTCTTCAGGTGTCAATGAAGGATTATTTTCACCAAAACGCTTATCAATAATACCACCCCGACGACCCTTGTTTTTCATTTCGACCAGCAATGTTTTTTTACGCTACACAAGTCAATAGACATCCTGACAACGATCTACTTACGTTTTCTTCACCCACTTGCTTACTCAATGTAGGCTTACCAGAAGTACCTTTCATCTTTCGGCCGAGAATTTCAAACTTAGCCTTTTGGTGCTTTTGTTCAAACGGGTTAAACTCGCCACGGATCAACGAGAGTTTTTTGTCTGCATCGTTCTTGCCGACTTCAGTAGGTGCGCCTCGCTTACGATCCTTTTTGGACTGACTGGCTCTTGAGGTTTGTCCGACAACACCGGCAGCATGAAGAGACTTCTTAAGTCGCTTGAGGGCAGATCCACCACTACCTTTGGGTTGTTGATCTGTCTTGGGAACCATGATAAATGAGTTAGAAAGAATAGATCTTGATTTTTTTTTCTGACAGGTTTTTTTTTTTTTTGAAAAAGAAAAGATAGTCACTTTTCCTTTTTTAGATTATGACTGGAAATGCATGTTTATATGTTGTATACGGCTTTTTTTGTCTTGTATATATCAAGTATGCTAGAAACCATTATTCTATCTACGGAAATACATACAACTGAATAGAGGTCTGGTTGCATTGAGCATAGCAATAGATGTATAAAGAGGTAACGCTTGTTTTCGTCGGAGAATAAAAAGTGGTTCTGAAATTTCGTGTTGCGAGAAGATGAGCTTTTTCTGCCTTACTACATTACTAAAAGATGTGCATCTTGTTATGGCAATCACATGAATTTAAAAAGCAGCTCCTTTTCGATAGTAGAATATAATGATAGATTTCGAGGTTTCTAAGACCAAGCACAGAATTTTTATATCACTTCTTGTATGAAAATGCAGCTATCTGTATCAAGTCGCTTTAGTACATGTTTGAAGTACTTAACCGTGCATCTAACTTCATGTCTTGATGAGAAAAGTTAGGAAGAGAAGATCGGACGGAGTTTGAAAATCAAATCACTGAACGAACCCTGGATGTCTACAAGCACTTTTGGCCCATTTTTCCCTTTTGATTTTTCAAGTCCCAAAAGTGCTTTAGAATCGCCTGTTATTGTGGTAAGGATGATGTGTTTATATTTTTTTGTTAGAAAGTGCCTCATTCGCATGAAAAAGCTGCACTTTTTAGGCTATTGTTACGAAAACTGACTGCTATATCATCTTTGGAGTCGAGTTATATTAATGGCAAGCATGTCTATTTTAAACAATTGTTTGGTTTCTTTGCATCGTAAATAATATTACTCAAGACAAAAAAGCATATGATTCTTCATGATTTATAGTTGCCGAATGATGTTCCTGGATAAACCAACCTTATCAAAAATAGTGTTTGATCACTAAAGTCAAATGCGAAATTTGATTTTCAACCGAAAGTTAAACAATGAACCATATAAAGCATTGAATTTTCCTCAGTTGTACAGCTATAGAACAAAAACAGTTTAATAATGCAGCGATACAAACAATAGTACATTGCTTTTTTGTAAGTTTTTCTTATAATGGTATACGCCAATAAGTGATAAAATAATCGAACAAATCAACATCAAACGACTTTTTGTTATCTAATGACTCAAAGTGTTCTTGGAACAACCTCTATAATGGCTCAAAATAAACTTTGTATGAGGTCAATTCTTTCCCATTTTTACTCTGATCATAAGTTGATTCTATTCTAACTTCTGGCGTTAGATTGAATTATTCAGATTAAGAACATGAGCATTCATGGTTTCCTATTTGTTTGTATGATTGGCTGGAAAGCAATCAATGATTTTCTTATTTACTGAATAAGCTTATTTATCAAGCTGTTTATTTATTTCTCTCTTTTGGAGATTAGAGTTGCCTTGTGCTATAGGTGAGTATTCAGTTGAGTGGCTTCTTTCTTATACCTTTTGAATGCTTTTTCTTGCTATATCTTTGTTATTGAGAAAATGTCGTAGGAACTTATTGAATTTTGGTTTGACTGGTTTTATGCATTTTATGGGAGCACTACTGATTAAGCAATTGTTTTTTTTATGATCCTATTAGTAACAAGAAGCACGATGAGTTCAATTAGTATTCATTGTGCTTAAAAAGTCCATCTTAACTGATCTTGTTAATTGCCTTTATTCTTTTTAATTAATCAGTGCTTAAAATTATCCATCATGGTGATAACAAGATTTCAGTGACTGAGCCCTCTTTCATGGAATAATTACGCCTTATACTTTTTTTTCTTCATTTTTCCTTTCAGAAAACATTTTATCAGTGAACATTTTTCATCCCAAAGTGCTTTTCAAAGACACTTTTGTCATATGCACAATGAAATGAGCATTATACCAATCAATGAGGCTCAATAACAAGAGGGCCAACAACAACAAAAGGATCCATATCAGCAAAGTGGCTAGCAGTGACAATAGCAAGAACGAAGAAACAGAAGAACATATGAAAAACTACATCCTTTAGACGTTGAAGCAGTACAAAGTCATATGCAAGATAACTTCGATAGCTTAACATGAAAAGAAAAATTTTCAATCCTATTTAGAAGAAGGTTTTCGTTTATTTATGAAAGAAACGAGCAAGACGTTCTTCATCTGCTTTTCTAGAAAAAACCCTCAGAACAAACTCGCATTTACTAATGATTGCCTAAACATCTCAAATAAAACTTTCCTTGATGACCGAAAAAATATCACCCAGGGAAATCCTCTGTCCACTTCAATATCTATTTCAAAAAAGCGATTATTTTTGAATAAATGTACAAATTTCGAAAATATGTCGATTCTTTCCACGACATTCTGCAATGTTCTTTCTTTTGTTCTTAATCCAATACCGCTGCTCTTATCATTCTGCTTCAATTGCGTACTGTTGATAAAAGAGAAATTTGATCTAAAAGCATCCAAAAGTGGAACCCTAAAATTGTCAGTGTTCCCTCTTCGCTTGGTTTTAGGAGTAAAAAGATTGTAGTATGCTCCCTTTCAGCAATCTTCCATTCTTTTTTTCTTACCCATTGCGTTGGAGAAAAAGAAGAAAGAGGAAAGATTGAATCAGTTGAATTATTTTTGATATAAATCAATCTGCAATACTTATATATTTTTCTTCCTATTTGGTTTTTAAAGGATTGGACTTGAGTTTAACTACAAAAGCTGATAGATCTTTATTTCAACACGTTAGATTAATTATCAAACCACTAAAATCAGGCCAACTTTCTTATAGACTTGATGAACTAACTCATTTAAGCAGGCTTAATAGACACAATGAATTCAAAAGTCAAAAAAAAAAGTATATCACTAACATATTATCCTGTCAATGGAGTCTATTTAAATACCAGATGAACATTTAAACATATTCAGTAAGGCTGCTCTTCTTGAGAATTTTATCCCTTGCTTTATATGTCAGTAAACTAGAAAATACAATTCAAACAGTTTGACGAAAAGATAAAACTGAAGCCTGATTCTTTTTAAAAAGAACTTTCTTCAGCATTACTGCTATTGAGAGAAACGTAGAGATGGCCTTAAGAAAGTGCTTGATGAATCGATTGGTTTCAATAATGAAGAGAATTGACTTTTATGAACACCATATTATTGGTTATGTTGTTCTATATGGCTAGAATGTTTTTTAAGCATACCTTTGCTTATTTTTAAAAATCAAATTGTCGTTCTGTTCAATCATAATTCTTTTATAAACATGCTTCTTATACAGAAAGAAACAGGCGTATTTATTTTGCAACAAGCAACGAGCAATGAAGAATATCAAAATGTTCTTTAGTGACATGCTGCATAGAGGAAAGAAAATTACGTTTGTCAATAGAGTTTTAGAAATTTAAACACAATAGCTTTATCCAACAAAATAGTGAATTTGATAATGAAAAAGAAAAGAAACTAATGAAGCTTGTGAAGCCTCACAACAACATGAAGATACTTATATTTGTATTCAAATCAAGAAGCTACAATCTACACATATCAGCATCTTCTATGGTTGATTCTCCAAGGATCAAATACTGATACAGACTGTTCACTTCAATAGAAGCTGTCATATGTATCTTACTCATCATTTCCCTTGATCTCATACAAATAAATATACAGTATAAAATTACGCCTTCTGTAACCATTGGCTGTGTTTTCACGTAATCCTATCAATACCAATCATGTGTTAAATGTGACGATGACTTTAAAGATGCGCCTTTTTCGCCAAAATCAAATTTGACAGATTTGAATTTATATGCCTCATTGTATCACACAGAGCATTTGTAGCGGTGGTTTTTCTGCAAGAATAAGATTGAAGCGAGTTGTTGATCTTGCTTCTTTTTGAATAGCGAAAGAAAAATAGCAAAGAAAAAAAAATGTCTTTAAATTGATGGTTTTTAGACTTTGATTTCTTAAAAAAAACATTGAAATATTTTATTACAGTACCTGATATATAAAAGCATGCCTGTGTACGCATGGCCATTGTTTCAAAAGAATTTGCATTTTGTAGATTTTAAACTAAAGTATTTGATACACCTATCATTGAACCAATGAGTTAAATCAACTTAAAGGTGTTCTCGAATGTTCTCAGACGGTATACCAGTTGTAGGCACATACTTTCTAGTTCCAATATGAAATAAACATATCGTATTCCAATGTGTTTAGATATTCATTTGACTAAACTACTAGCGACTCTCCTGTTTTTTCATTTCAAGAAAATATTCCATATATCTTTATTTAAAACCATATGCACTCTTCAAGTGCTTTTTACTAAACAATCTATATGCAGGGTACTTTTTGCTTTATTTGATTATATCCGATGGAAAGCTCCGGACATTTTTTTTTTATGTTCATCATGTCTAGGTCGATCTTTTTCTCTTTAGGTTATATGCGCCGCAACAGTCATTGGTTGACTTTTATTTTACCTCAAAAAGACGAAAATCGCTCATTTCTTGATTTTGTACAACCTCTGGGCAATTTGCGCCTAAAAAGCGATTGGCTTGATCTGATTCGGTTACACGTTTGAATTTATTTTGCAAGCAATTAGTCTGTTGAAACAGGAAATAGCTTTGTTGTTGTTACAGATACACCTAATGACATATAGTACATAGAGTTTCAAATGAAAGGGTAAATACATACACAAAAGGTAAATAAAGAGGCTTTAAAAGAAGTAAATAAAGAGAATCATTTTCATGTCGTCCTGTCCGATGATAAATCTATTTTTTTTCACACTTCCAAAAAAGGAGTATTTTACCTTGCCTCTCTTGTTTTAAAATGAAAACGTGCCGCACAAAGAATATTCAGTGTCAAGCTCGTTGTTGGCAAAAAAGGCGCAATCAAAAAAAGTATATAAATACCACTGCCTAATTTCTTTTGCTGATCAGCCACATTTTCTCTTTTTTATTACTTTCACTATGGAAGAAAAGATAGGAGAAAGAATTACTTCTGTGACCATAGAGGATGCAAACAAAATCAAGTTTGCTCAAGTTCATCGCCCTGAAAGAACAAAGACAATTCAGACAATTGATACGAATACTTCCCGCAGACCTTCTATTAGCGCTCCTGCTCGTCCTCAAAAGAAATCCAAAACAGATAAAAAAAATGTTGACATTGTATGTATAAACTTTAATTTATTGATTTATATACTCATTTCTCATATAGACAGAACACTTGTTAACACCAGAGGAATGTGCTTCCAAGTATAATACCCATATAGAGCTCAAAAAAGCTGCTGATTCAAAGGGTCTCACAAGTCAACAAGCAGCTAATATCTTGTCTGAGACTGGACCTAATATTCTTACACCACCTAAAAGAAGACATCCTATCTTGAAATACCTTGACTGTGTTGTTAAGCTCTTCAATTTGCTATTGATCCTTGCTGGTATTCTAGACTATATCTTGCTGGGTATCGACTTTGAAGCTAATTTTGCTAATGTAAGCAGACACACACTATAAATATATACTTGTACTCATTTTTTCGCAAATAGACTTACCTCGGTGCTATTTTGATTGGTGTTTCTTTGATCAACGCCTTTATCGAATTCTATCAAGAACAAAAATCACAAGCTTTACTTGACTCCTTTCTCAACATGGTTCCTGCTAAATGTATGGTGATTCGTGATGGTCGAGTCGAACAAATCGATGCTTCCAACCTTGTTGTAGGCGATGTCGTCCTTGTTCGTATGGGTGACAAAGTACCAGCTGATATTTTTATTTTCTCTGCCTCTGATCTCAAAGTCGATAACTCACCACTTACAGGTGAATCCGATCCTCAATCACGTGGACCTACCAATACACAAAAGAACGTATTTGAAGCTGAGAATATCATCTTCAGTGGCACCATGGTTGTTTCTGGTGAAGGTTATGGTATTGTTGTCCGATGTGGTGACTCAACTGTCTTGGGTCAAATTGCTGGTTTAACTGCAGGTGAAGCAAAGGCTGCCTCTCCTCTCTCTCAAGAGGTAAATATAGATACAGAACAGTAATGTTCTTAATTAACCCCTCTCCTTTTGATGCTATAGATTGCTAAGTTTGTGAAAATCATTGCTTCCATTGCCCTTGTGACAGCTGCTGTTTTCTTTGGTATTGGGTTCCCAGTCAACAACAACAATGTCAGTCTTACCTTGAATTTCGCTATCAGTGTCTTTGTTGCTTGGGTTCCCGAAGGTCTTCCTGCCACTGTCACTATCCTCTTGACCATCTCTGCTAAACGTATGGCTGCCAGAAACGTTCTTGTGAAAGATCTTCAAGGTGTTGAAACACTTGGTGCGATTACTCTATTGGCTACTGATAAAACTGGTACACTGACACGTAATCAAATGACGGTAACTTATGTCTGGACCTGTCTCAAGACGCTCAATGCCATGGACAAACTTCGTCAACAAGAAAACCCTATTATTAATGAACCTGGTGTTCGTGAAATTGTTCACATCTCTACCTTAAACTCACGCGCTAAATTCGATCGTGTGGATGTGCCCGTGGCTCAAAGACAAGTCTTGGCAGATGCAACTGAAGTCGGGCTTACTTATTTCGCTGGTGAACACTTGGGCAAGCAATACGACTTATTGCCTGAAGAATACCCTAAAGTGTTTGAAATTCCCTTTAACTCAGATAACAAGTGGGCTATGACCATCCATCAAAAGGCTCATCCTAATGGTCCTTTGACGCTTTACTTGAAGGGTGCTCCTGAACGTGTCTTAAATTTGTGTAGCCGTATCTTACTTGAAGATGGTTCTTCTGCTCCTTTGACTGATGATCATCGTGTTGCTTTCCAGGAAACATACTCTTATATGGCTGGACAAGGTCACCGTGTCTTGGCTTTTGCTCAAGACCTCTTAAATGAATCTGAATACCCCGCTGATTACGAATTTGATAAGACTAAGAAGAACTATCCTATGTCTGATATGACATTTGTAGGTCTTGTCTCGCTTGAAGATCCTCCTAAACATGGTGTGCGTGAAGCTATTGGTAAATGTCGTACTGCCGGTATCAAGGTGATGATGGTGACAGGTGATCATCCTTTAACTGCTGAAGCTATTGGCCGCAAAATTAACTTGATGGTCGGTGATACAAAAGCAATGGCTGCTCAAAGACTTAATAAGCCCGAAGATCAAGTTGAAGAATCTGAATACAATGCTATTGTGATTCACGGTGATACTATTGACGGCCTTTCGGATGATGACTGGGATACAATCTTCTCCAAAGACGAAATCATTTTTGCTCGTACTTCGCCTAAACATAAACTCGAGATTGTCAAGCGTGCTCAATCCATGCGCCACATTGTCGGTGTTACAGGAGATGGTGTCAATGATGCTCCTGCTTTGAAGAAAGCTGATTTGGGTATTGCCATGAACATTTCTGGCTCAGATGTTTCTAAAGATGCTGCTGCTATGATTTTGCTAGACGATAACTTTGCTTCAATTATTCATGGTATTGAAGAAGGTCGTTTGATCTTTATCAACTTGAAAAAGTCGATTCAGTACACTATTACTCACTCAATGCCCGAAGTCATTCCCAACTTGCTTTATATTATTGTGCCTCTTCCTCTTCCTTTGTCTGCTATTCTTATCTTGGTTATTGATCTTGGTTTTGAATTGTTTGCTGCTTTGACTTTTGCTTGGGATCCACCAGAATCCCAAGATGGTGTGATGAAGATGCCGCCCCGTAAGCCTGTCACACCTGAATCCATTGACCGCCATCGTCGTACCTTGTATCGTAGACAACGCTATATCGAATATGATTCTGAAACAGGTGAAGAAGTCCGTCCTCCTTTCTATCGACGTGCCTACAACTTCATTCATGAAATCACAAGTGCTGGTTATTGGAAAGAAAAGTTCGAAAAGACAGATGATGAAGTGCTTGTGGATCTCCCTTTACTCTCATGGGCTTATTTGGAAATAGGAATTATTGAAGCCATCGGTAATTTGACTTGCTATTTTGTCGTGCTTTGGTACCATGGTATTACTCCCTATGATGCTCATATCATGCAAAAGGGCGCCAATGCTCCTACTTACTACTTTAACAATGGTCCTCTTTATGCTCAAGACTATGTCACTGCTTCTGGTAAAGTGCTAAATGCTGCTGCTCAAAAGGTGGCACTCGGCCAAGCTCAATCAATTGTTTACTGGAGTATCATGGTGATGCAAATGTTCAACATGTTTGCCTGTAAGACGCGATTCTCTTTACCTTTCGGTCGATACATGTTTGCCAACAAGTATACATTTGCTGGTATCTTTGGTGGTGCTGCTTTGGGCACTTTAATTGTCTATTGTCCTCCTTTCAATATTCCCTTTGGTACTGAGTATCATTTATTGCCTCTTTGGTGGCTAATTGCATTTGGTTTTGGCTTTGTCATTCTTGCTTATGCTAGTATCCGTCTCAAGATCAGACAAAAGCTGAACCCTATTTCCTTCAACCCTGAAATCCATGGTTTACGCATGTATCCCACTATCCGAACAGTAGCTACTACACATGATTCTGTCAACAAAATGGTATAACAATTCTAGAACTCTTAATTTCTTTTTTCTGTAAATGTAATTCTATAATATTCAATCAACAATCGCATTTATTTAATCAATTTTAATAAAGCATCAATCAACTATATAATCAATTTTATTAATTATATCATTGGTGTCAATCAACTTACCAAATCAGGACGTTTTTCTCGAACTAAATTCACAGGATGAACAGATTTTACGCCATCCTTCCTATAGCGTATAGATTAGCACATACCCAAAAAAAAAAAAAAAAAAATAGACGACCTACCATTTAACAGTGCAATATAAAGGTGAATCTGGAATCTCTCTGCCAACATATTCTACCTTTTCTGCTTCCGCCTTCCAATCCATAGGTGGATCTACACCGTATCTTTCATCAAAAATGATGTTTGCGTTCTTTGGTTCACTAGCAACAGAGCTAATAGACGATAAATCCCCATCATTATCGGTAGATTGACCTCTGTTTCTTTTTCTTTTATGTTCTTCAAGGAAATAATCAGAACGTGCAGGTGCTGTTCTTTTACGCTTAGGTGGAGCTGGTACTTCTTCACTGTTCTGCTCAAGTTCATCCACTTCTGTCCCCAGTCTGACATCAGGGGTAGAACGATTTGAATCCAACTTGGAGTCATTTGTCCCGTTTACTTTTGTATTTTCCTCTTCATCATCGTCATCATCGCTATCTTCATTGACAACTACAGTAGGTGTTCTTTTACCAGAAGATTGTCCTTCAGGCTGTTTATCTTTTCCAGCACCCAATACAATGGATGTCACTTCAGAAGTAGCTGCTTTAAAAATATCAGCTATACTCTGCTGTTTCTTAAGTCCTTCTGTCGGTGGTGTCGAGGAAGAAGAAGCGACAGCAGATTTTTTTGTTGCGTCTTGAGAGAAAATGTCTGTAATTTTGGCTGATTTGGGATTGGTTGCTATACTAGAAGGAAGCAAAATAGGGTTTTTGCGTAGAGATTGGATGCTTTCAAACATCTTTCTATCGGGAGAGTCTTTTGGAAGACTTTCCCAGTATTTAATGACAAGATCAACAGCAAATCTATATAGTCATGAGCTTCTAATCTCAAAATAGAAAGAAACTTACACATTAGCTTCTTTCTCCCAAGTATTATCAGAATCATCATAGTTCATCCATTTGATATTGTATAAGATGTGCGTTTTCTTTTGGAAGATCAAAAACATGTTTTCATTTACAATTGCTTACATTTTTCTTTTTCTCAAAAACATGACCTACGATCTTTTCTACTTCGTAGACTTCTTCTGGTGAATTGGCCATAGTATGAATTCAAGCTCAAAAAAAGGAGAAAAAAATCTTTTCAGTCGCGTTTTGGCGCGTGTGTGTGATGTGAACTGCCATTGAAGTTCAGCACACGCATCCTCAACATGGTACGACAAGCCATTAGTGTGAAAAAGAATTGCTTTGATTGGCTAATAGACAGTGAATCGAATTCTAGAGAACAATACTGCTTAAAACGCGTCTTAAAACACGAAAAAAGACTTTGATTTCACGTCAAGAAGTATTTGTTTTTTTTTGGAATAAACTCAATGGCATGAATTAAAAGTGTTTCTTTTGTTCAAACAAATGCTGCGCAGGTTTTTAACCGGGTGTAGTGAAGAGAACGAATGAATGCAACCAAAATTAATATATCTTCAATTGATTCAATCATACGAGTAGTTTTTTAATCACATTACTTTGCTAAGGTTATTCATTTTTGACTTGATTTAAACGTATGGCCGCCAATTGAATTTTTCTTCTTTAGCTAAAGTGGAATCACTGCTTGCGCATTTTCGATCTTAAGCCAACTTCCATCTCCCAAGTTTTAATTCAAACTTTGCACAACTTTTAGAAAATAATTGAGGCTGAAAAAATGGCTTGTTAAATATATGACTTAATAATTGAAAGTCATACTCTATAGACTTAGACAGACAAAAGGCGATGAGTTCTCGACTGCCGCGTTGTTTTCTTTTGTTAAATGTGTTGTCACTATGCTCTCATTTGCTATTAAATTCTGCAGTTTCATTGGTCAATTATTTTTTACACTGCAAATTAAGATCGCATCATGCAAATTACTCCAATTACCTCATTCGCATAAATGTTACATCATATATATATTATTTATTCAAAAACCCTAATTATTTACAAATTTATACAAGAGCATTATGACCAAAAGTTTCGTCCATCTTAGTGGCTACTTCTTCAAAGATTTCTGGATCACTTGAGTGCATAGCTTGAATTTCATGCTGAATACTGCTCATAGCTTTTCTGTCGAAGATGTTGTTGTCCATGCTGATATCATCTTCACCAGTATGTGTGGCAGTAGTAGCTCGAATACCATTGTTAAAGTTGCCGGTGCCAACAGTCATTGTACTCAGACGACCACCGGTAGGGACAGTAGTAGTTGTAGCAGTAGCATTGCTTGTTTGGGCATTGGCCATGCTTGAAGCATTGTGCTCTAAAAAGTCTTGTGTCTTAGTAGCAGCCTATAATCAGTGAGTTTTTGTATTTATTATGTAAACTACTTACAGAGTCAATCTTGTCAACAAAGCTATGGATAGTTTGCTTCAAGTTTTGGTTGCGTTCAACGAATTGAGCTTCCAATTCTGCATGATGGTTAATAATGCATAGAACTGCATATCCGTATACGTACCAGCATCAGTCATAGGCTTAGTGTTGTTCATAGCGTCGTTTTTAGTGTTGTTCATTTTTGAAATAAAAGGAATAAGAAAATATGTTTAAAGTGATCAGAAATGCAACCTTTTTATACAGTTTTTACACTTTAAATCCAGGCGATGTTAGTTTCTTCTAGACGAATCAAAATTAATCTTCAGACTTTTAGCTTACCTTTTTTGGACAAAACGAAAAAGGAAATTAGACAAAATGGAAATTAGTTTTCAGATGAAGTGAAAAATAAAATTAAAATAATGAACTCACCCTGTATCATGGATTGAAAGCAGCGATAACTACTTCGGATTTGTTATTGTCTTCCTCTGCTGTCGTTTTTAATAGAAGGAGATCTTTGTCTTTTTTGTTGTTTTTTTTGTGTTTGCACCATGGTCACGTAAACTAAAGAGAATCTCACAAAAGTTGAGGGTGGCGAGTAAGTCCCTGTTCCAAAGACGACGACCTTCTTTCAAGCATTGCTCATTTTTACACCTAAATGACACACAAATGTTATCAATAAACTAAACATAATTAAAAGTTTTATACCTTATAAGACCATGACGTTTTACGGTTGGATATTTTTCCCTTCTAAAGGGCCTTGGATTTACAACTTCTTTGATAGTGTCTACATCACCTTTACATACCGGGCATATACTGGATGTTTTGAATTCATCAATAAGGTGTACCAGAAAACCTTCTTTTTGAAGCATTCTTTTCATGCCAGCTCCTCTAATCGGTTCACGGAACTTGACATTCCCTGCAGACCAGTTACCAATAGCAATAACAGCATTATTGCCAAAATGTTTTCTGATATCCTTACAAAGACGTTTGTCAGATTGCTGTCGATTAATGTAGCTCGATAGTTTTAGCTTTCGAAATGGTAGCATATTAGTATTACGTTCTTCTAAAGGCAAGTCTTTATTCGAGTAGTATTCCTGAAGAACTTGAATCACGGTAGATTTTTGTCTTATATATTCTACGTATTGATCTTTTATGACTGTGGATGGCTTTAAACGTGAAAGAATTGCTTCTACATTGCTTACGGCCTCTGGTTTCTGTCTTTCACAAAGTTTCATGAACTTTCTTGTTTTTGTTTCAATGTTCCTTTGATTTCTCGTATAGCGATAAGTTCTTTTCTTTTCAACGGTACTGCTTTCGTGCATACAGAACAACATATCACGCCGTCCAGGGTCAAACAAAACACAATTATTTTTGTAAGTTCTTTCTTGAAGTTTTTCTTGCGACAGACTTTCTATGTAAGCAATGTCTTCTTCTGTCTTCTTATCATTTCGCATGCCGCCTCCAGAACCTTTCTTCTTGCTGTCATAGGTCTGCTTCAAGATGGATACGGCAACACCATCTGTGTAAATAGTACCTCTAAACTTCATTCGTTTGTTGTCTCCTTGAGGCTTCATAGCTTTGGATTTCATGTTCAGTACGGCTTCCCAGATTACTTCTTTGTCTAAGTGGCTAATGACAGAGTTTCTTAAAATTTGAGTGTTTACAATATATGTGTCTATAGTCATATAACTAGGTATGAATGTTCTTCTCAGAGGAAAGCAGTTGAACGGCTTATTGTAGAGAGATTCAGAACATTGCGTCAGATGATAAAATGCCTTCAGATGCTTCGATGGATCCGCTTTACAATCATAATAAATAGAATTCTTCTTGAAGTAAGTGCCAGAAGGGTAGCAATCAAAAAACTGTTGAAGGATGCCGACTTCTTGTGAGTTAAAAAGATGCGCTGGCAATTCAGTGATGTTCCTCAGAGAGATGTTCATTTTTTCTTTGGTGCACTGGCTTGCTATGGTTTTGACCACAGCAGAGATTTCGCTTTCTGTGCAATTTTTCTTTTTCATTTCACTTTTCAAAGCGCCAATTCTTTCCTGCTTCTTTAACAGTAGGTTCAAAAACATACGCAATCTGTTCCCGAAATGAAGAGCGACGCCATTCATGTATGCAGTGTGGATTTTCGTAGCTTCATAGCTTCCTATTTGTTGCGCATATTTCAGTTTGATTGGAACATAAGAGGCGAGTTGGCAATAGGTATCTCGATGCTTATTGATAAGTTCCTTGTGACTTCTTGCTTTTTCTTTTCGTTTTGCTTTATCCGGTTTATAGCTATCAAGTAGTGAAATAAAGACTTTTCTGAAGAAATCAACATTGGCAAGGTCCTGTAAGCAAAATCCATGTTGTTTTCAAGTTCTTGCGTAAAAATATACTTCAAAAGTGCATAAGTATGTGTTACGAGAGTATGTACTTTAAGTACAAGAGATTTGAGACTTGGAATGTATCTCGTTTTCCACTCAATGCCGGTAATAGAACTTTTAACTGTAGTTATCTTTAGAGGAGGTTCCATAAGGAAAAAAAAAGAAATAGTACAGCTGACAGCTTTTTATCTTTTTATTTAGAGTTTCAATCACTGATATATTGTTTTTATTTGAGGCCCTACAGATATATGTCTATTTAATTGTGCATATTTTATAATAATTGAAAATAACTCTGGCTTTTGTCCAGTACCTGAAAAATACAAACATACTTTGCTCAGAAAAAAAAAAAAGCCTGAGTAACTAAAAGTATGATTTGACGTGTATCCAAATTTTTGTGTTCACCTCTCTGCTAATAATCATCCTGCATCGTTATTTAAGAGGAAGTAACTTTTAATTTCCTTTTTCGTTTTGTCCAAAAAAGGTAAGCTAGAAGTCTAAAGGTTAATTTTGATTCGTCTAGAAGAAACTAACATCGTAGCTTGATGCGACAATTCAGATGGTCTGAGCTCCGCCTTAAACCTTGCTCGAAAGTAAACATTACAGTCCACTCTTTACATGCGTCTATAAGATATATATATATATAAATGTAGTTTCTATCTGGAGAAAGGGACTATTGATCGTCATTGTAAAAAAAAATACGTTTTATTTGAGCCTATATATGAAAACAAAGCAAAGTTTCAGCTTGTATCATGCATTGTGAATGAATTCATTCCTGGGGAAAGTGAGTGGATTAGTGTGGAGTAAATGTATTTTCCCCCGAATTAATCCATTACCCGATTGGTACATTATGCTAAGCTATCTAGCTGACATCATATAGAGTACAATTTGAATGACATAATTTAAGCTATGATGTTGTAAGTTTATTATAAGAATTAATTATTATGAAATTATATACGAATGATCTAAAATGAAATGATATCTGAATGACTATCATCTTCTAACGAAGGCACCGTAGAGAGTGTGGACTCTGACATATTGGTAGGCATCGGCAAAATATAAGGCTGGGAATTGACAAAGCTTGAAGGTGTATAGAAATCATGCTTTTCATTGATATGGCGTGTTAAACAATCTGAACTTGGTAAATGAAAGTCCATCATCTTATCTTCGTTCACTTCAATCCAATGGTCTCTTTTACCCGACAAACCAGGTGAAGGAGGCATATAGATACCAGTATGGTCAATCGTAGATAGTTTGTAGACTTCTGATTTACCAGATTCTTCTAATGCTATCACTGTGCTTGTTGATTTAGACTTTTTGAATTTCAATGAGGGTAAATAACTGTTCCTTGTTTCTTGTGGGCTTTCATGTTGAGGAATAGCAGGTGATGAAGTAGATTTTTGCCAGAATTTAGTAGGCTTCATAAAAGAAGAGTACTTGGATTCAGTGGGAGTCATAGTAGAAGCCATTATAGTAATAAAGAAAATAACGAAAGATAAAAACAAAAAAAAGGATGGCTTATATATCTCCCTGAACAATACTTTCTCTTTTAGGAAAGGAACAGTGTTTATCCATTTATGCTTTCAAGCTTGTTATCAGCTGATGTCATATCGTTATTCTTGGCATTAGAAAGCAAGTGATGATGTTTTATTATACTAATAGTAAGAAATTATAGAAGTGAGAATTCAAATCTCAGTGGTAAAAAATTATACAAATACATAAAAAAATAAAGAGGAGGGGGGGGAATGTTTAGACGGAGGCTTCGCGAGAAAGATCATCCTTCTTCTCGACAGAAGCAAATTCTTCGGCACGACGAAGACCTCTTTGTTCGGTCCAGGCATCCAAAGTTTCACGAGGAATCTTCTTACGAGGATTGTGTTCAAAGATGATATCCATTTCTTCAAGAGTGAAGCCCTTGGTTTCAGGGTAAGCAAGGTAGACATGGAGAGCCATCAAGAAGTTGAAACTAGCAAACAAGAGGTATAAACCATAATGAATTCTTTCCATCAACAAAGGTACGACAAAGTTCAAAATCCAGTTGAACAACCAGTTGGAAGCGGTGGACAAGGAAACGGCCATGGCACGGACACGGAGAGGGTAGATTTCAGCAGGGTAAATCCAACCCAAAGGACCCCAAGTAGTGGCAAAAGTAGCGACAAAGAGATAGATACAGGCAACAACACCATCAGCCTTGGACTTGCTACCACCGAGAGAGACAACAGCCTTGCCCTTTTCATTAAGAGACCATTCACCAGTAGCCAAGACACCACCGACAGCCCACAAGAAGATAGACATACAGAGAGCACCAAGAATCAAAGTAGGACGACGACCCCACTTGTCAACAAAGAGAATGGCAGGAATGGTCATGACGACGTTAACAACGTACGAAATACCAGAGGAAACAAGAGTAGCTTGTTGAGAAGAACCAATACCAGCTTGTTGGAATAAGAAGACGACGTAGAACATGATAATGTTCATACCAGTCAATTGTTGCCAAATTTGGAGACAGACACCAAGAGAGACACGGTAGATCATACCAGGCTTGAACAAATCAGTGTAACGGTGAGAAGCAATTTCCTTATCAAAGTGAATACTGGCTCTGATTTCTTCCATTTCAGTAATGACACGAGGGTGATTAGGGTCACCCTTACCGTGGATATCAGCCAAGACCTTCAAGGCCTCGTCCATACGGCCTTGATCGGCGAGCCATCTGGGAGAGTGAGGGAAAGCCCACATACCAACAGAGAGAATGACAGCAGGAACACCTTGAATACCCCATGGAATACGGAAAGCGGCAGTGTTGTTGATAAACTGAGAACCATATTGAATCCAGAAAGAGATCATAATACCCCAAGTAATACTCCATTGTTGGACAGCGACAATACGACCACGAATTTCCTTGGGGGCAATTTCAGATTGATAAAGAGGCACGACCATGGAAGTGATACCAACAGAGATACCGTTCAAAACACGACCAACACAGAGCAAAGGAACACCATTGGCAGCAGCTTGGAAAACTGAACCGACAATGAACAACATAGAGGCACCAATAAGAGTGAATTTACGAGAGAATCTATCAGCGGGATAACCAGCAATCAAAGCACCGACGAAACAACCAGCAGAAAGGGCACCGTTAATACCACCTTGTAATAAGGAATCAGGGTGGTTAAAGTATTCTTGGTATCTTTTTTAAAAAGTGTAAGTGATGGGTCGACAAGTCATGTATATATGCACTTACTGGTTAGTACCAATAACACCAGAGTTGGAACCAATATCGAAACCAAACATGATACCAGCAATGGCAGCAAATGCACCAATGGCCTAGATTATTATAAGTATTTTGTTTTTTTTTTTGAATGGTTTACTTACATAGACATTAGAGGTTAATCTAGTAAAGTAACCCATAGTTATATATATTAGAGACGGTTTCTTGTTTTTATTATTATTTATAAAGTTAGGTACAAGAAAGAAAAGTTAAAGTGGGGTAGATCAAGAATAATAAGAAAGAAAATCAAAATGTAAAAAAAATTAAGAAATGTGCCCCGCTTTATATACTCCAAGTAGATTGCTCCTTCAATAGGCGACAGTAGAGACTTCAGGGAACCTATTATCATTGTGGGGATTTGTAGCTTAAGTAAGCCACAATGATAACCCAAGATCCGTGTTCTTTCATGTGATCTGCAAAAGAGGGTTATAATAGGATTGGTTGGTATCCAACGGGAGCGATGGAAATTACTGCTTAAGTAATCAAAGACTCTTTTAAATTTTCTCACAATGCAATTTTGAAATGATTTCCGCGGAAAATGGCCCCCACCTCTGACTTTACACACTCACACACTCACACAACATGGCGTATAGAATAAACTTGGTTAAAACTGTTATGTACCCAGTCTAGGTTTCACTAGGGTTTTCTCTTGTAACGCTTTGATGTACCATTCGTACATGTAAACAGGAATTCTCACTCGTACGATAACTTCAGTACATGTGTAACCTTTCTTTTATATGACAAAGAAAGAAAAATAACTAATTTTTTTCCTCCTCTCGGGCAAGATCTATATTAAGAAAATAATTTAAAAAAAGAGACAGATGAAGGGATCCAGTGAGAATGAAGCAATGAATTTCATACGCTGCCTGAATCAGATGATAAAAAAAACTTTGGTACACACACAACGCGGTGATTATGAAAGCAGTTTAGTCCATGTGTAATTTGATCCAACCTTGTGTACACGCACACAAAGAAGAAAAGAGTAAGGATAAAAATGAGAGAACAGTTGTTCTATTTTTTATAGAAAAAAAGGGCTAGCTTGTTACAATTATAATATATACAAACAAAAAAGACATTTTGTCTTTTACTATCTATTTTTATCGCTTGCTTTTTTCTCTTTTTTTTTTTTTTTTTTTTTTTTTTTTTTTTTTTTTTTTTTTTTTTTTTTTAGTTTTGATCTGATGGATGACCCTAGCAAATTGAGGGTGAGGGAGAAGCTGAAATTTAGGTAACAGACTGCGTTTGTATCACTCATGTTTTCCCCACATCGAACCAACCAATCGCCGTATATTCTTTTGTTACTTGTCCTTCCCGACTCAAAAGTTGCACCGAACAAATAAGAGTTTGTCTTACACTGTTTCATGCCCGCTAATTACCTTTTGAATAGGAAGTTTTTGTGGGGAATTTTTTCTTTTATTGAAGCATGAGCAAACAAATAAACAAGAGAAAGAATGACCTAAATGGTGAGAAAAACACAAGGTACCCACAATATATCTTTGAATAGGATAAAGTGTAAAAAATGATATGAAAAGGGAAGTTATAACATATCACTTTTGTTCTATATGTCAATCCAGCTCGTTGTATAAAATGTAGTACAAGTTACCAAGTGCTTCAACTATTCAATCTTGTTATAATGACAATCAAGAGCTAATATGTATCAGTAAATATGCAAGTGTGTTTGCTTTATTATTGGACGATGGAGTTGTCTGCACAATAAGAAATTGATTTACTCAGAAATTGATTATAATTATCAACATGTGATTTTCAGAAGACAGCTTCTTCTTTCTTAATATACAGTTTAAATGATGCTGTGTACTAACTGACGCAATGAATAAAGTAGAAAAAGCTGCTGATGACTGATAAAATGATATCGAGCTTTTGTTGTTTTGACCGAGTTCAGAGGTGTACAAATCAGACGCTTTTCCGTGATTTTCCTTCTTAAATCAAATCGAAATTAATGAGGCTTTTTTTCTTGCGAGCTGTCGTTTCTTGAAAGCAGTGCTGAAAACGGTGGTGGCATTGTGACAAACATAGGAACTTTATCCCATGATAACGATAAAAATAAAGAAGTGATTTCTACGCAATTTGTCTCTAGTACAACAAGCAATCTTTGACATGATGTGCTTTCTTGACATGCGAATCGATCCACCAAATCGATTCTTAAAAAAGACAAACGTATGATTGCTACTTTGTATTTTGCAAATAGCAAAGACAACTCGAACTAAAAGGAAAGAATATGTTAACAAATACACTGTTGTAACTGAAACAATAGCTTTGTTGTTTTGTACAAAGTACGTCCTTGCAATCTTTTTTTGCTGTAGAACTATGGCTAAGAATATCTTGGTACATTTTTTTTTCTAGATCAGCTTCAAACTATCCAGAGCTCATTGAGAATTGAATGGAATTGGCTGATTTTTTTCAAGAAGAAAAATATTGTGCTCGGTACTACCGAAGCATTTTCATATTGCACAGTTTATTTATAATGACTTGTTTTTGACAACGAGCTGAAAACATTGATAAAAATGAACAAAATGTTATGAATGACCATGTTTATTAGGCAAAGATAGGCTTAATGGTTAAATGTCCACTAGCTGATTTCTCTACTGCATTTAAAAATGTTCTACTAACTGTTTCTGACCAACGACTTCCAAATTGAACCTGAAAGTACCAAGTCATGTTTTGACAGACGCCATAGTTTTGAACGTTTCGGATACAAATTACTTGATCGTCGCTGCAAATCACACTTTCAGCATTGTGTTGCTTGCTGTTCCATACTGCTTCTCGAATACCAGATCTCTCCAAGCGAACAGAAAGGTAACTCCAAGAGCTAGTACAGTCCATTTTAACATCCCACTGTTCAAAACCAGAAACGAAATAGAAAAATAGGACCGAAATCATGGCAAAAAGAACTTTGAAGGAGCACATCTATACACTAGTAAGACAACTGTCAATTCTTTTTGTTTACATGCTTGATAGATTGGTTGTAGACTTGAAAACTAATATTTTTTTCTCTTATGTCTGGAGCCTATATATATATATAAGAATTGATGTTTTATAAAGAGCATTTAGTTTAATATAATTGCATGTCTATTTCTTTGTTTTTATAGTACTGATGTGATACGCAAAGCCATTACTTTGCAAATTAACTTGAAGTTTATTTATGGTGCAAATGAATCGTTTGTTTTTAGAATTCATTTTTCTTTTGTTACCCTAAAAAGGGTTACTGCATGAAAGGGTTGTACGACTTCAATCACAAAGAGAAATTTTATCCTGACACAACAGAAGGTTTCCTTTTTTTTTTATTAAATGCATCATATTTTAGGTTTAAAACCGTCCTCAGCTTTGTCATTTTGGTGACAAAAGAAGAGCATAACGAACGGAAGGACTTTTTTTTGTACTTTACATCATGTAAAAAAAAAAGTAGTTATAAGACTTTGAAATACTTGGTAGTTGTTGTCAATGCGGTGAGATAGGATTAATTCTATATGCTACCATTTTGAAGAGAATACCTTAATTCTGTGCTTAGTCAAAGGCCTTTTGCTCAGTGCAAAATCAAGCCATACTCGAAAATCTGTTCTTGTTCATTTTAGCAAATGTTAATATTGGAACAGCCATCTTGATCTCTAGTAAATCTGGCGATACGATATTCAAGAAGCATTCTGTGTCGTTGGTTTCTAAAATAAATGGTTGCAAGTCAAGCTAGAGATTTGGAAGTTCTTTTTAGTTGAGTACAAGACTGATTTGGAAAAAATGAGACCGGCTGAATTCTATAAGCAGTAGCTCTGGATGAGAGAAGCTGTGTTTCATTATTTAACAACAAAGGTAAACAAAACAAAGGGTATCTCAGTCTGTTCTAAACATATCATTTAGACACAACAACGCATGCAAGAACTACTTGGTTTTACGCAATAAACAAAGTATACTATTTGGTATATATATGCAGTAAAAATAAGTACTTGTTCTTTATCCTTCTTTGGAATAATTTACCTCATCTGCTTTTGGCTAATATAGCATAAGGCGCTTTAGGTTGTTATCGCTTTAAACGGTAGTAGTCTCAGCCTTGGGTATTGCTTCAAGCGTGACGCTCTTAAAATGATATAAAGGAAGTGTCCGTTAAAGAATTCTGAAAATGAAGAGATTTAGAAATTCACCTTTCTTTCGCCTGAAGAATTTTTTAGTACGATGGTCTGGTCACTCTTGGTGATGCTCTGGATTTTGTTATAATCCCTTGTCAAATACTGTATCTCTTAGGTATCAACAATTTTGTCAAGTGCCAAGCAATTGAAGACATTGTGGAATGGTGTCCTTTACTTGTGGTATTAGTATTACCATCTGTAGCATTGAACAAGACAAGATATAAAGGATACTGACTCTCAGGAGCAACGAACGAAAAACTTAATATATCTTTTTTATGACATATTAAGGGGTAGCTCAGATGACAGCTATTTTATTGGGATTATATAAGACTCATATAATCGTACTGAATGCTTTCGCAAAAGCATTGTTCTAAAGATATTTCATATAGCTATTCACTTTGCTTCACATACACTAGTTTCCATTTATACGATGATTTTATTTTTTTAAAATAAAACTTTCATCCAATACATAAAAAAAATTAGAAATTCAAGAGAAATGATGTACTAAAAGTGTCTAAAAACGAAGATATATCAGAAAAGTGTGTTGTCAAAATCGGTAGACAAAAGTACGGCGCATCAGATGGTGTAAAAAACACAGCATATTAGATATCAAGATATAGAGCTATCCTTCAAAAGTGTGTTTTCCGTTTTTGAGCTATAACGTACATTTTTAATAGTACTTTTCCAAATACAACACTTTGAGTGTGTCTCATAGACCTAGAGAAACAGTTTTTAATAAGACATGTTATGTCTACAATGCCTCTGTCGCTTGAAGATTTCTTCAGGGGGATCGTAAGTATTCTTTAGTCTGACTGATGACTTGATCAATCCACGAATGAAAGTCATTCAAGACTCCCATATGGGTTCTGCTCATTTCCCTGTATCTCTCTCGTTTTTATGTGCCCAAACTCCTATTGGTCAAGCCAATCATCCTAGACTCCTATGGAAATCGGCTAAACTACAACAGCTTCCAGTTCGTCAGCTGTATCAAGATTTGTTTGCTGTTAAGGCTTTGCCGCTGCTTGCTGACTTTCGTGACTTAGTTAAGTATTCAATTGATATATACAAAGGACGCATTGATAATTCTTCTACCTCTACTCAGGACCCATAATCTTCGTTGTCTTTGGATATCGATGACCTGACCGCTAGACTCACAGCATTTGTTCATTCCTGCTTAGACCAAGTGGTTGGTAGGCAGAAACCTCGCTTATCCTCTAACACATGGTTCTGCACAGACAGTTTGGAATTACTGTCTGACGCTCGTGAGAACGCTCACCGTCAGTGGAGGCGTGCCACTCACGGTAGTATTGGTAAAGCTTTACTCCGGAAAGAGTATCGCAGGATTTATCAGTCCTTTACAATTGAACTTAAACGGCAACGTCGTCAGTCGTGGAATCGATTTTGCGAATAGCTATCTTCTGACCCACTCGAAGATACAGTCGCTGCCTTCAGTCGTATGGAAAAGAATCGCACGAGAACTCCTGCATTCTCACATCCCCAAAGACCTCAAGTTGCTGCCAATGTTATGGCTGACCATCTTCAAGATGTCTATGCTGGTGATTTTCTACTACCACCACATCAACGAAGAAGCAAGATGCCTAGACTCCCTGTAGGCCCCAATTTGACAGACTCTGATGTTCAGTACCTTGAAAAGAATATCCTCTCATCTAAACAAGACCCACTCATGGATTTTAGTGACACTAATAACCCTAATGCCTGTCCTTTTAGAGAAGATACCATACGTCATGCTCTTGCCAAAAAAACTTGCGCGTAGAAAAGCACCTGGCTAAGATCACCTTAGGGCCAAAATGCTTATGCCTTTAGAAGCTACGCTTGTTTCGCTGCTTTGTATGCTCTTTCATTTATCTTGGATTTGGTACAAGTTCCTCGTTTATGGTGTATTGCTCAAGTCGTTCCGATACACAAGAAAGGATCTCTAAATGACCCTGCTAATTTCGACCAATTAGTCTCACATCATGCTTAAGGAAACTAATGGAAGTATGCTTGGCTGCCACTCTCTATGAACAAGCTCCTCCACTTGATCCTGTACAAGATGGATTTCAAACCAATCGAGGGACCATTGACCAAGCTCTTGCCCTACATGAACTATGCCGCCAACACACCTTCGATCATAAGCGTGAACCGCCTGTGCTAGCCTTTTTAGACATCAAACAAGCTTATGACTGTACTGACCGAACCATAGTTTGGCAATTGCTAAAAAGTGATCGTATTTCTCCGCCTCTTGGGTATTCTACAATGCCTTTTTGATCAGGTCGAAATTGAAGTGATCATCTCAGGTTTTAACTCTACCGCCTTCCATCCATCCATTGGTGTACTACAAGGATCCATTTTGTCCCCATTTCTTTATTCTTTGTATATTGACTCCCTTCCAAAAACGTTTCGTGGCATGCACCTCCCACCAGCAGTAAAGCAAAATAGAAAAATTAACCCCAAGAGACTCTATAACGGCCTTTGGATCAATAGTGTCCTATATGCAGACGATGTTGTAATTATTGGCACGTCACTCACCATGCAATCATTACTGAACCGTGCACAGCGCCACTCTCTAAACCTTGGATATCGTTGGAATCCATTAAAATGTGTCATTGTTGCCGGTCTCTCTGCTCCTAGTCAGCCATACTCGATCTATAATACGCCAATACCAATAGCATCTTCTTTCAAATATTTGGGAATCCTGTTCAATACCAAGGCTCAAG
Source organism: Gilbertella persicaria (assembly GCF_025201335.1). Lineage (NCBI taxonomy): Eukaryota > Fungi > Mucoromycota > Mucoromycetes > Mucorales > Choanephoraceae > Gilbertella > Gilbertella persicaria. Next base: position 123,877 of record NW_026252024.1, read on the forward strand.
TTGATGTCTCCCTTCTGATTCGTTGAAACGTAAAACCTGCTCTCTCAGCTATGCATGCTGGGTTCTGTTCTCTGTGATTCTTTAAACAAATCCGCGTCTCTAAACTGACCGCTGCTCGTCTCTACAGTACCTTCATCCGTCCAAAATTGGAGTATGGCATCTGCCTCGGCCTTTACTGAAAATCTGATTCTGCAACTCTAGAACATGCACAAGATACTTGCCTGCGACTCTGCATCAATAGCCATTCAAAAGAAACAACCGGGTCGTTTAAGCTGATGTCCAACCTTCCCTCCTTAGCCGAACGCAAAGAACACCTTGTCTTCAAGATGATGATCTGCTTTAAAACGCTCCTAGAAGACACGCTGATAATGCAAATAATGGCACACATTGATACTTATCCCTTTGCTCGGTAAATGCAGATCTTTCTCTGGCCACAAATATCAAACAAGAATCACATCTGGTTGCACCTTAGCGATAGCTATGATACGCTTTCCGACTGGATTCAAGCCAATGTAAACGCCAAGAAGCAAGTCTTGGGACTTCATCAGCGTAATTTGGATGCTCTCCGTGCACAAGCAAATGCCCCCGTCCTTCTCTCTGCTTGTAGGCTCTTTGTTGGTCTGATTGATCCTATCTTGCTGTTGCCTATGTCAATCTATGGCCGTCAAAGAATTCTCCGTTGGCGTCTTGAGTGGACTCCAAAGTACACCTCTACCTGCTCATGTGGCACATCGCCTATCAGCCGAAGACATGTACTCCGTTGCATGCGCGCTGTTGAACGCTTGCGATTACCAGCGGATATACAGCCTAACCCAATTGATTATGTACTGAATCAATTGCCTAGAATACCACGCCCACCATGCCCAAAAGCTCAAAGACTTGACCGCTACACACGATGGTCAAATTGGTGGCCAACCATTTGTCAACTCTTGCTTGAAATTGAACTTGTGGATCTTCCCGACAAGGCTTTCTCAAACAAAGAAAAAGATACCTCTAGTATGACTTTCCTCCTTTGGCTGATACCCTCGCTTTATCCAGTACAGATAAGCAGCTGATACTCTCCTTCGTCCGGTCACGTTTCTACACCTATTATGCACCTTTTTTTCTCTTTTTTTTTTTATCTTTTACACTATAGTACTTCATCGTCTATGTTTCCTGTCTTTTTTTCTATATTTTTATAATTTTATAGTTTTTTTTGTACTCTCCTTTCTCTGACCTGATGTTTAGACATTTACCCTATAGGGCCAGTCTTCATAACCATATAAATAAAATATAAACTTTTACCAGGGGGATCATAAGGGCAAAATGACGATTTTTGACTTTTCAAAACTTGCTATGTTTTTGCATGAATACGTTCTTTTATGTATGCTCAAACGTAAGAAACTCAAAGAAGGCGAATCAGAAGGCAGAAATGATAGTTTATTTTGAAAACCAGTCGTACCTATAGCAGGCCGCCAATACACTTTTAGTGCTATTATGCTTATCAATTTTATATGTCAGAATCTTTTTGAATATTTGGCCATTACTTCTCAAGATACTATTACTTTCGAGCACTGTTATCAAAGTAATAAAAAAAAGTTTTCAAACCAGACGTTCTTGCGTTATTTTTCAGTGGGATGTGCGCCAAATTTTCAAATTGACAGCGGAATTCAAGTATGAGATTGAAAATGTCAACGAATGCAACCCCCAACACACACACATAATGCACCAACGCGCTTCTTTTCTCTATTTTATCACCTCGCAGTCATGAGCAAAGTTGTTATTGTTACAGGAGCTAGTCGCGGTATTGGCCGTGCCGCTGTCTTGGAAGCTTTGACCAAATTCGACTCTCGCGTGATTGCTATTGCTCGAAGCACTACTGGACTTGAGCAACTTCAACAACACGTGTCAACACTCAATAAAGCTGATCAACTTGAAGTGGTTGTGGGTGACGTAACCAACCAAGACGTTGCTCGTAAAGCTATTCACATTGCTTTGGAACGTTGGGGTCGTCTTGATTCAGTGATTGCTAATGCAGGGTAAGTTTGATCATTGAATGCTATCGTATCTTACACCTCTCAAGTGTCATTGAACCTATTGCTACTATTGCCAACTCTTCTGTAGAAGACTGGAAGACTTTGTTTGACATCAATGTGTTTTCCATTGTCTCTCTTGCACAACTCGCTTTGCCTCACCTTCGCAAGTCTGAGCATGGCTCCTTTATCACTGTCTCTTCAGGTGCTGCTATCAAAGGTTATCATGGCTGGGGTGCTTATGGCTCGTAAGTAAGAGGATATCGAGATACATTGACTTATATGCGTCATAGATCCAAGGCTGCTGTGAACTTGATCAACAGTACTTTAGCAGTAGAAGAACCCAATGTTACTTCTATCGCCATTCGTCCTGGCGTTGTTGACACAGAAATGCAAAACATGATTCGTTCTACCGGTGCTTCTGGCATGAAAGACGATCATGCCAAGTTTATTGAACTTCATCGTGATGGCAAATTAGTGAAGCCTGAAGATCCTGCTCATGTATTGGCTGCCTTAGCCAACCAACCTCCCAAACACTTATCAGGCGGTTTCTTTAGTTGGAATGATGAAGACATGAAGCCTTTTAACCGTGCTAAATAAAGATGCCTTACAAAAATGATGTTTAATTGATGTGAATTGTGCAAATAGAATGGAGAAAAGGAAAAGAGGGGGGTCTCTAAATTAGAATAATAAGGAATGGAATAATGTATTTATCGACTTTGAACCAAATCATCAATCTTCATAATCATCTTGACAGTTTCAGCAGATAATTCAAGAGCACTGGAAGTGACCAATAAAGGCTGAATGACATTTTCATCCAAGATATTTGTGATGGTACCCTTCTTGACGTTGATACCAGCTGTCTTTTCACCAAGAGCATGCTTGTTTCTTAATTCAGTCACAATAGCGATAGGATTTAAACCAGCATTTTCAGCCAACGTGGTGGGGATGATCTCAAGTGCTTCAGCAAATGCCTGGAAACAGTATTGTTCCATGCCTGTCAATGTCTTGGCATATTCCATCAATTTTTGAGAGATTTCAATTTCAGGAGCACCACCACCGGCAATCAAGAACTTCTTCTTGACCAAACAACGGACAACACAAAGAGCATCGTGAAGAGAACGATGAGATTCTTCAAGCACAAGTGAATTGGCACCACGGCAAATGACAGAGACCGTCTTACCAGCGTGCTTCATGCCTGTGACCTTGACAATACGAGCACCGGCATTTTCAGATTCTTCAATCAAATCAGCATAACCCAGCTTATCGTCTGTGAAGGACTCAATATCAGCCACAGGCTTACAACCGAGTGACTTGGCAATGAACTCAATTTCATCGCGTTCGATATCCTTGACAACCATGATCTTTAACTTGCTTAAGAAATGAAGAGCCAAGTCATTTACAGCATCACGCAAAATAGACTTTTGAATCAAGAGCACATTACAGCCTGACTTTTTGATCTTTTTACAGATGTTGAGCAAATATTGACGTTCTTCCTTGAGGATCTTGTCCATCTGTCGGTAGTCGTTTACCACAATCTGGTTTTCCATGTCAGGCTTAGGAGGAGACAATTGGAATTGGACAAGACCAATCTTGGCCTTCTCGATACGCGTGGGTCCACCAGCAGAACGAACGACAGTCTGGTTCAAGACAAGGCCGTCTATTAATTCAGTGTCATCAATGGTGCCACCGACTTTCTTTACAACACGGATATCGTTCAAGTTGACATTGTTGGCAATAGAGGGATCAATGACACGAGTGACTGCATCAACAGCAATAGGAGCCAATAAAGTAGAGTATTGAGACACAATTTTGGAGTTAAGAGAGGTAGAAGCAGCTCTCAAAAGGGACTCGCGGTCAGAAAGATCAACAGGTGTGGCCATCTCTGTTAAGAATTCAACAGATTGGGCAGCAGCACGTTGAAAAGATTCAGCAATGGTGGTAGGGTGAATACCTTTGTTCAGCATCTTTTCAGCAGCAGCCAATAAAGAGCTACATAATACAACCACTGAAGTAGTACCATCACCAGCTTCAACATCTTGTGCAGCAGATAAATCAACAAGCTAAATCCCCCCATGTACACACATCAGCCATTGTACTTGCATGGTGACATCACTTACCATTTTAGCAGCAGGGTGAAGAACAGCCATATGCTTAAGAATAGTAGCACCATCATTTGTAATCACCACTTCACCACTACCGGTTTGAATCTATGAAAAGAGGAACATGAGTCTCAACGTGTCATCTCGGTCATCCTATTGCTTATTCTTTTACCATTTTATCCATGCCTCTAGGACCTAGAGAAGTACGGATCGCATCGCCAACAGCTATAGACAAGATGATGAGTACACAACAAAAAAGACGCGAACAATTTGACGTGTTCTTTTTACCTTTAGCAGCCGTGATGTTAGACATACGGACTTCCATGGGCTTTTCTTTGTCTTGGAAATTACCATTGTTGGTCTTTGCTGCTTGAGGCTTTGCTACTTGTGCCATTGTTGAAATCAAATAAAAAGTGAAAAAAGGGGTAAAAAAAAAAGAGAGAGAGAAAAAAATTATTTCGTATCGAAAAGACTAGCAAAAAAAAAAAAAAAAAAAAAGATACACATATAGAGCTGGGTTTAACGCGCGTGGTGCGTGTGCCAATTTGGCTTGTAGTCGAGTCACATTCAAAGTCAGAATATTGAATCTCTTGTCAATGCAATCATGTTTGTTTATTGACAAGTATAGGAAGCACAGCTTGTGTCTTTCCAATGGTCAGTGTCATTGTCCTTCTTGAACTACGGTTGCCTCTTGATAAGGTCAATAGACGAGGCATTTTCCTTCTATCTATATCTGAGCTAATATTGGCTGAGGATTGCAAATGTTCAAACCAAGACACCAGTTCAGACAATTTGTCATCCATAGGTCTGATCACATACTGCTCTTTAGTGATACTGAACCAAAGTCGAAGTACATGCGATTTCTTGTATTCAACTGCTATGCCACAATAGCTCTTTAACATCGATAATTGACACATGGGATATTTGCTTGAATCTTTTCTGTATATTCGTAGCATTGTGCCTCTTAAATCAAAAAATACAGTACTATAGGGTTGTTATGGTTACTCTTTTGATGACCCTAGTTACCTCCATGATGATTGTTTGATCTGTTGATCTCTGTCTATTTCCTTTTTCCATTTGACATAGCCTTGTTTATATACAGTGCAACTATAAGAAGGTAGTGCCTCATAAGCAGGTGGAGAAATCATAAATATGTAGTAATAAGATCATTTCCTGTCTGTATTTATGCAAGCCAAACCCAATTGAGCCCGAGACATGGAAAATTTTACTTTAAAGTGTTTCTATTTCATATCTCGTGGCAATTTGACAAGGAGTTTCAAAAAGTTTTTTTAAATTTAGTTGGCCCGGGGACAAATCCTTTTTTTTTTTTTTTTTTTTTTTTGTTAGACGTGTTCACGTATTCTGCCTTTTATTTTTATTTTTTGTCATCTAAACAAGATACATTATAAACATGGCAGCCAACATTGATCCCAATTCTGCTGTATATGCTACTGATGAATATGGTAGACCCTTTATTATCGTAAGAGAAGGACAACAAAAATCAAGATTAAGTGGTATTGCTGCTATTCGCGTAAGTTAAAGAGAGTAGATGATGATGTATTGACATGGGGCTAGTCTCATATTCTTGCTGCTAAAACAGTGACAAATATTATCAAGACCTCTCTTGGCCCTAGAGGTAAGTGTATAAGGTGTTCAACACGTCCTGACTTGTTGTTAGGTCTTGATAAAATCTTGATTTCCCCTGATGGTGACATCACGGTCACTAATGATGGTGCTACTATTCTCGATCAAATGGCTGTTGAACATCAAATCGCCAAGCTTCTTGTTCAGTTATCTCAAAGTCAAGATCAAGAAATTGGTGATGGTACTACGGGTGTTGTTGGTACGTGTGTATACGGTGTATAGAGTGAAGTAGGCTTACGTTATCTAGTTCTTGCTGGTGCCTTATTGGAACAATGTGAACAGCTTTTGGATCGTGGTATTCACCCTATCCGTATTGCTGATGGTTTCGAGCGTGCATGTGCTGTTGCTGTCAAACATTTAGATGAAATCTCAGATACCATTGAATTCGATAAAGAAAATGTAGCCAATCTGAAAAAGACAGCCATGACCAGTCTTGGTAGTAAAATGTAAGTGACTCAATGACTTATGGTATCAAGGACCTAAATCCATGCTGTAGTGTCTCCAAGCACCATGAAAAATACGCTGATATTGCCGTCAATGCAGTATTGAGTGTTGCAGACTTGGAGCGTAAGGATGTTGATTTTGAATTGATCAAGGTAGATGGCAAAGTAGGTGGTTCTTTAGAAGACACTATTTTGGTCAAGGGTGTTGTTGTTGACAAAGACATGTCCCACCCTCAAATGCCTCGTCAAGTCGAAAATGCCAAAATTGCCATCTTGACCTGTGCATTTGAACCCCCTAGACCCAAGACAAAGCATAAGCTTGATATCACCTCGGTAGAAGAATACGAAAAACTAAAGGAATACGAAAAAGAAAAGTTTAGCCAAATGATTCAACAAGTCAAGGATTCTGGTGCCAATTTGGTTATCTGTCAATGGGGTTTTGATGATGAAGCCAACCACTTGCTCTTACAGAACCAATTGCCTGCTGTTCGATGGGTGGGTGGTCCCGAAATAGAATTGATTGCTATTGCTACCAATGGTCGTATTGTGCCTCGTTTTGAAGACTTGTCAGCAGAAAAGCTAGGTCAAGCTGGTGTTGTACGTGAATTGACTTTTGGTACGACCAAGGACCGTATGTTGGTCATTGAAGAATGTGCCAATAGTCGTGCTGTCACTGTCTTTGTTCGTGGTGGTAACAAGATGATTATTGATGAAGCTAAGCGTTCTCTTCATGATGCCATGTGTGCTGTTCGTAACTTGGTTCGTGATAACCGTGTTGTTTATGGCGGTGGTGCTGCTGAAATCAGTTGTTCTCTTGCTGTTGCCAAAGTGGCTGATGAAATCTCTTCCATTGAACAATATGCTATGCGTGCATTTGCTGATGCTTTAGATGCCACACCTCTTGCTCTTGCTGAAAACTCTGGTCTGTCTCCTATTGAAACTTTGGCTGAAGTCAAGGCTCAACAAGCGACTACTGGTAATTCCAAATTGGGTATTGACTGTCTCTACAAGGGTTCAAATGGTAAGTGATGGTTTATTGATCTCTACTCATCTCTTTCTTTCTAGATATGAAAGAACAACACGTCTATGATCCTTTGATCTCAAAACGTCAACAATACTTGTTGGCCACACAACTTGTCAAGATGATTTTAAAGATTGATGATGTGATCACTACTTATGAAACTCAATAAATTCATATTCTCTTTTTTTTTTTAAAAAAAAATGACAGACATAGAATTCAAATGCTCCTATAAAACCTGTTTAACAATACCATGATCAAACGCATTGTATTCCAACCTCTCCCCCTCTTCTCTCTTTCCCCCCCCCCCTTTCGTTTTTTTTTGTAGGAGAAAAAGAAAAAGACAATGCAAAAAAAAAAAAAAAAAAAAAAAAAAAAAAAAGAGGAGAAGATAATGAAATAATATAAAATAAGGAGAAACTTATGTTTACATGACATGTAGAGTAAATCAATAGGTGCCACTTAACCATAACAGATTTAAACTTTCTCAATGATGTCTAAATAAGAAATAATAAGGGATCAACCGAGAACTCTATGCTGTTACACATGTCAGGGTTTTCTTTTTTTTATTGAATGATGGCCATGCCATTTGACATGTATTCAAGGAGAAGATGTGTATTTCGGAATAAAAAAGGGAATTAGAAGCTTGTGGCAACATGTCAAACGTAGAAAGTGAATATGTTGCACATTAGGAGACAAAATAAAAAAAAAAAAAAAAAGATGTGGCTATCAAGTGAAAAGCCTTGAAAAGGAGTTTGCTTACCCATAGATGTTTGGTTGCCACATGCTGTATAATACCCTGTTAAAATAAAATAGGAGCGTCTGTTAAGATAATAGTTCTTTTTTGAATAAAACTAATAAGAAGAGTTAGAAGGAGCTCCCCTCTTTTTTATTTTTATTATTATCATGTATTGAATAAAATACCTTTGCCACTCCTTTTTCATAGTGTATTTCTCGAGAATTTATTCAAGCCATTTCTTTCTTTCTTTTCACCCATTCCATTCTTTTTTTATTATTATTATGTTTAAAACTATCTACAGACTAAGGTAATTACTGATATGTGTAGCCATGGTCTAATGTCTTGTTGTATAGAGTATTTGATCAAGAAACTGCTCAGCATCACCCAATTCATTTATGTGGTCTCAAGGACAAACAACCTACATTTAATGATCTTGTACAGAAAATTCAACGCATTACAAAGGTAATGAAAGCATCATTGATATACCAAAGACTTATCAACCTGTTAGACGACACATTTGGATGACTATGAGGTCATCTTTTCATCTCAAAATACAGAAATTTTATTAAAAGATGACCAAAGTTTCCAAAAGGTGCTTCGGTCTTTGACGTTGGATCAACAACGACTTGATATTTCTCTTAAATCAAAACATAAGCATTCCATCATCAAAGGTAATTGCCAACACGTCTATAGCAAAATGCCTTATATAAAAGCAGATTTACCTAGGCTGGTTGAAAATCCTTTAATGGAACAAGATATTCCGGTCATTAAACCGACTGTATTAAGATGGACACCGCATCATCATCATCATCATCATGAAGAGAGCGAGCCATACCGCAAAAAACAACGTACGATGATGACTAAAGATCACCCTCGAAAATTACCTGAGCCAACAGCCACAACACCTCCACATTTACCTTTGATAAGAAACAGTATGTTAATGGACTACCCCTTACATCCATTGGACATGAAGAAACCCTCTACAACCCCTTTGTCTTCGCCACCTTCACCTCGCCTATCGCTCACATTACCCACACTCTCTTCCATCACACAACCTTGTTCACTTCAGAAATTTGGTTCTCAACATTTAGCTCCCATTCGACAAAGCATGCCTACCAAACCATCCAAACGAACTCGAGCCAGTGTAGGAAGTACACATCATAACCATATCAACAGTGGTGTATTTCTCTGTGAACATGCTATAGGCAAAAATAGGATTTGCGGACAGACATTTCGCCGCTCTTATGATCTATCTCGACACCAAACAATTCATTTAGAGAATCGACCTTTTTGTTCCTGCCATCAATGTGGCAAGAAGTTCACGCGTATGGACGCATTGAGACGTCATGAAAGAGTACAGGGTCATCATTCCTCTAAGCATCGTTCCATGTCAACTTCTGCATTACCTCCTCTGGATAAAAAATAATATATATATATATAAATTTGTATACCCTCTCTTAACAGCTAATAAATCTTGCCCTCCCTTTTTTTCGTTTTTTTTTATTATTATTAAAACTGCTTAACGTCTGCCTCTTCCACGAGCACCACCACGTCCACCAGCACGCATGCCTCTTCCACGGCCACGACCAGCACCATCTATAAAGAACGATATCAACATCAAATACGCGTCATCTTTTTTTTTTTTTACCTTCATCCTTCTTCTTTCTTGATTTCGGAGAATCGTCAATCAATAATGTATCCAAAGGCAAACTGTCAGGCAGAATGACACAACGAATATTGTTGCCACGTACACTAAGTGTGTCGAGACTGACAGGATCTTTGTTCTTTACGGTCATCTTGACTGTCTTGAGATGGGTATTCATGCTCATGTCAACACCTGTAATGGTTCCATGGACCACAGTACCGTTCTTTAACTCAACAGACACTGTCTCATTATTTAACTTCATCAAGAATCTAGTCTAATAAGTCTATTGAGTTTATATCGATGAACTTACCTAACCAACTTCATTTTCGTCTAAGCTTAGGGATCTAACAAAGGAGAGAAAGAGAAAAAAAACAAGAAAGAAATTTTATTTGCCTGCAGATGACGTTCTGATTTGAAATCCAGTCATGGTCAAGAAATCATTTGCTTGTGTGTATTCAGTGAAAGAAAAAGGCATTGATGAGCATGGACACGCCTTGAAGACATTCTTGTTCTCATGTGTCTTTTTGCGTTTGAAGGGCATTTAAACACCATGTATGGGATAAAAAAAAAAGAATTATATAGGCTCATGCCATATCAAAACCTCTCTTTCTATCTATGCTCCATCAGGAAAAAAAAAAAGAAAAGAAAAAAGAAAAGAGTATTTGTTTGTAACGTTGGTTTATATGTAGAGAAATGAATTATTGATGTACAGTTTGGTAAAAAGAGATATCTAAATTTTGCTGCCAACAACAGTGTAACCTCTTGCAGGTTTTGCTGCTTTGAGTTCTTCTTTTGTAGGAATATGATCAACCACTTGAACTTGAACAAGTTCTTTTAGCTTGAGAATTAAACCTGCTGTACTGGCATTGACAGGCTTATATGAGGTTTGGTGAAGACGGAAAAGGCCTAATGTCTTGGAAGCTGCACGAACATCTTGGGGAAGACCAATGGTGGATCGCTTCAATGTAATTTTGTAGTAGTCTGCTGCTGTCTTTGTACTAGTGGAGAATAAACGGCGAGTCAACATGGCGTGTATTGTATAATGAGATGAAGTGATGCCTAGCAAAAAAGAGTTTAAAAGGCACCCTTGGACTTTTAAATTACAGTGGCTTGGACAATTTTTCATAGATAATCGAAAAATAGTATTTAGCCTACTTGCATGATTTGAACTTTGCCTGCTATATTTATGTTCAAGTCGAGCAGGAAACGATCATTATGGACTTATTCATATATCAAGCTGTCCTACTTCAATGTCACAGTATGAAGTTGCCTACTTTTATTTAGCTTGAAAAAAAAAAAAACTGCCAGGAGCTAGATTGAAAAGATGAAGAAAAGCATTGAAACTTACTCTTTATTATCCATTCTTCTTGAAGTTTCTTAATATCCATTTTGATTTCATATTATATCATTTGAGAACAAATGACATGCTTTATGAATCAGCAATCACCCTGACTCTTCCCATACGTATCAAAGGAGGCTCATAAGGGCCTTTTATGAGTCATTAGAGGCGTTATAAAATATAAACAGTGGTCATTGATGGCATTTCATAAGACTTTTGAAACAAGTTTGAGCCAATGCATCATCGAAGTTCTTTTAAACGATGAGAAATTGATACAGACCCAAACATGTATGGTTGGCGTCTTTAAACCTAAAGAAGTGCATCATTTCTGTAGTGAAGCTACTTCAAAGTGTCGCAAATAAGGTAGTTTGATGCCAAAGAATGTCCTTGTGCTTTTGGTTTACATGTTCGTGGTTAAAAATACTCTTTGGGTTTGCTTATAGTTGAATGCCATTAAGTCAAGACTAAAAACGCTCGCGCAACTTTTGGCATCCGAAAGCGAGAAAAAATCCCATCCAAAACACAAAGGCGATTACAACAGCGCAGAATCATCAAAAAGGTCAAAAAGATGCATTCAGTAAAGTTATAGAGAATAATATGGCGCATCGAAAAGTGCAAATAAACCAACACACTTGCTACAATAAGGTTGTGAAAAAGACAATAAACGTATTTCTCGTTTTCTGGCGATAGCGTACACTTTTTATATGTCTTTTGCAGAACTAATACTCGAAGTGTATTTTATAGCAGCCTATACATCATCATAACAAGAGTCTTATAAATCTCTGACAAACGACGACTTTGTGATTTCGAGTAGGATGGCCTCACTACTCCTTGATCATTTTTTCCAACTTTAGATCACTTTTATTTTTTCGTGGTAATTCCAATATCTAAGATGGTTCCAAAAATAGCTAAAGTAGTATTAAGCCCACTGAGTACGTCTTCTAAAGTAAACATAGGTAAATGAGAGAGCTTCAACCTAATGACCTGTGATTGGTCGGTAATCGCTTTGCAAGGAAGTACTTGCAGCTTTGCTTCGCAGAAATTGATACCGGTTCAAGCGATGTCGTTTAAGTCGTTGGCACCGGTCACATAAACTTCGAGGTAACGAATTGCTCCATCACTAAGAGCCATACAAGCGTGTACTTTGGGGTGTTGTTTCTTTGACACGACTATACACTGTTGATCATTATGCTGTTTTTTTTTTTTTTACATTCAGTAACATCGAAAAGGTATGCTCCGTCTGAGCGAGAGGAGCGATAAATTCTGGTTTGCAAAATACGGGTAATATCATCATCCTCTTCTGGGTGAGGAGTGATATTATTGTGGATGAGGGACACATTTTTAAGACGTGCCGCTTCAGCATACGTTTTATGCTTTGTTTTCGGTACAGAAGAAAGCATGCCAATTGAAGTTTAAACAAATGGCCACCAATTGGTTTTTAACTTCCGACTAATGATTTCAAAAAAGGTGTCCACTGTATCTCTTTTCATTATTCGCTTTCGTTATTCTAGTTTGCTAAAAACATGTCTTCTATTTCAACAAGTAATTAAAGTTTGCACTGAGGAGGAATGAATGAATTAAGCGTAATACTTTTTGCAGGTATTGGAGACTATTTGAAAAGAACCAAGAGTCGCGCTTCACTCACGCGATTTGTGGAGAATAATAAAGAGCAAACCAAATTGTTTATAAGGCAATTTGATAGTGAAACACAGGCGACAAACAATTTAGTAAACAAATATGTTGCTCAGTTCAAAATCATCTACCCGACAAGAAAGAGAGTAACAGGAAAGCAGGTGGACCTTGGTCCTATCTATGCAGAAGCAAGACTGGATAGAGGTGTTCAAATCGAGAGCTACAGAATACTGGAGACTGCAGTTTCGGTGGCTGGAAGAGATACTAGAGGCAGGATCAATGGCAACAATGGTGGTAGTGTAGAAGACACAGAAGACGCAGAAGATACGGGAGATACGGAAGAAGTGTCCGAAAAAGCAAGCAATGGTTACAATATAATCGAAGGATTTAATGTATTCCGGGAAGAAGCACGCACATTAGCAGAAAGACAAGGACTTTTTATAAATGGAAACCTACAGCAATTACTGTAAGTATATGTATTTTGTGTTCATTTCTTTTACACTAATTAAAACACAAATTCTAGGGCCTTGGATCAGATCCTTTTGCTTGTGAAGAAACAACATTCTGAAGAAATGTTGTCTTGTATTGGAAACAAGAATTTGGTGTGTTACCATAATGATTTAAAAAAGGAGTTTTTGGAATTGGAAATGAGGGTTGAAGGAAAGTTATTGGCAGAATTGGGAGATACGATGGCTGTAAGTTTTGTTATTATGCTTGATAATTTGATGCACTACTTTTAACAAATTGGATAACTTTAGATGATCGAACATTCAAGTCGAAAGGACATAAAGTGCCAGATATTTGATAGTTACAAAGTAGCAGATGACCTTGATGCCAAGATCTTAGACATTTTCTTAGCTTAGTAAGGACTGTTGAGTGTAACTCAAGTGAAATATATACTGATATCTGTTATTACTCTGTGTAGTATGGATAAACTTCCTGATGAACCCTTGTTAAATCATAAAATCAAAGAGACTGAATTGATAACAAAGTTCTTGGATCCAATATTGAATGGGATGTTAAATGATCATGATACAGATCATGATTTTATATGGTAAATATTGCTGTAATGTCTTCAATAAATATGTAAGCTTAATATAATTCTCTTTAGGACAAATACACGTAGCACTGGTACAGAGGATGAACGCCCAGATGCAGAGATGGTTATTTTAAAACAAAGAACTATTGATTATACTGTTGGGTACTGTGAGGTGAAGATCAGCGAAAATAGTAATAATACTGTCGAAGTGCATAATGATATGATGAAGTTGGCAAGGTTCGGAAAAAAGCTTTGTAATGAAGAGGATTTGGATGGTAGCTTGTTGGCAATGGTAGTTGGTAAGTTTATCACAAACATGTAAATTTCTTTCCCTGTATACTCATTTATTTTTTCTTCTCGCAACAAAGGAATGAAGCTTACGTTTTATATGATGGTGATGCGGGCAAATGTATTTTATACAATGTTTGAAATCTGTAGTATCGAAGTCCCCAAGTGTTTATCTTCCCTCCCAAGTCTCGTTGCAAAAGCACATCAAATCAAACAGGTTATTCATGCATACCATAATCATTGTGTTAAGCGTCTCCCTGAATCCCCAAAGAGAGAAAGAAGCAGATCTATGACCAAAGAAGATTACCAGCTAGTAGTAAATACCAACAAACCAAAACGAATGAAGCCCTCTTTAAGATTCAACTAAATCATACAAACTTCTTTTTAAGTATATTTAATATTTAGTTAATTGATAATAATAACTACAATAAAGAAACTGAAATAGCATCATACAATTTAAATATTAAACATTTTTCATAAAAGATTATACTCAGCCAAACAACTGAAAACCACCCAGTTTCCCGGATCAAATCCTCAGAAAGCTTTTATTAGAGATATCTGTATATTCTGAAAGCATTCTAGGATCTTCCATATAATAGCTCTAATAATAGTTTAATGATGTTGATGTCAAGTGTTTCTTTTTTTATTTAATAAATTGTACACTATTTCCCGAAACTATTGGCACACTTAATTTTAAGTTCAGTACAAATAAAAAATGTTTTGGCACAAAGTGTGCCAGTCTTAAAGAGGTTCTTTCTTGAGACAAGTTTCAAATTTTGAAGCTGAATACCTGCAAAAGCCTTTCAAATCGCTAAAGCGAATATCGTTGCAAGCATCCGATATTCTACTGGTGAGTGTCTCGTTATCTAAAAGACGCTCTCTTTTCAACTTGCTCTTGACAATTGACCAAAATTGTTCAATTGGATTGAGTTCAGGAGAGTAAGGTGGAAGATAAACACAACCATAGCCACGACTATCAATATACTTTCGGATGCCATCCGCTGTATGAATTGGAGCATTGTCCATTATAATATAATGGCCTTTGAATTCTTCGTGCTTATCCAAAATGTCAAGAGTGCAGACAATGAAATTAAAATAATGGCCAGTAATCGTACCAATCGTCTTTTGGGCCTTCGAGTTGTTTGCTTTTCTTTTCTTTGAAGGCGCTACTGGCCTTCTCACTTGAATATTAACAACGCCAAAAGGTGGAATAGCACCCAGAATCGTTGTTGTTTTAGCTCTTGTTGTTGGTTGAACAACTTCTGCACGAGTCCCTTTCTTTGACCAGGCCATCGTTCTTTTCAAGTTGATATGAAATGCTGACTCGTCAACGAAAACACAATTACTTTGGAAGTCCAGATCAGTTTCAATCCATCTCTGGACCCATTCGTAACGCTTGAGAATGCTTGAGGGTGAGTCCCTTTCTTTTGAATGAAAATGAGCTTTCTTAAATGACAAAGCGCACTTCTCAGTCATGAATCTATGGATTGAAGCCTTAGAGACTTTCAAATCTTTAAATTCATTTATCAGACTCTCCATAGCCTGATCTAAGGTTGCTGAAGGGAAATCCATAAACTCTTTTTCTAAGAATTGCTGGTGCTCTTCGTTGAAATTGCTTGGCCAACCTGTCTTAGCTTTGATTTTCTCTTTTCCATCACTCTGCTCCTTCTGATCTTTCTCAAACCAGTTGTAAGCAGTACGTCGAGCGATATTAAGCTGCGTGGCTGCTTTATCAGGTGTCAGGCCTTTTTTATAGACTAAGTAGAAGAACCTCTCCTTTGTATCGCTACTGTGCTTAACATACGGTCCTTTGCCGGAAGTTTCTGTTGACTGATTTTTCTTTGTTCCTCTCGCTTTACTGCTTCGCGCTCAGGGGGCTTTAGATCTAAGTATTGATCGAAGTTGGTGACGTTGTCCAAAGGACATTGTTCTTCATCGACCTTCATTTCAATAGACTCGTTTCCAAACTCATCAACAACATCGCCTCTTCCATTTTCATAGTATACTTGGATATTCATTTAAAAAAAATGTGCTAAATCACAAAAAAAAAGAGTGTACCAATAGTTTCGGGAAATAGTGTAATTCCAAACTACTTTGACCTCCCAGAGGAACTCAAAATAAAGCTTGATGAAGAGTATTGAAGAGATGAAGAGCTCTTGAAAAGAAACAACCCCAAAGATGAGTTGATTGAACTGGTTGATAATCTCTCCTTTTATAATTTCATTTGAGTTTTTTTTTTGTATATATTCCTTCATCCAATAAATTTCTTGCCTAGTCACAAAAAACTGTTACGTCACATTTTACTTTATTTTAATAGAGAAAAGTTGATTTTCTTTGTTGGTTGCTAACATTAAAGCTCTAAGAATTATCCTCGCCAAATCAGTAATTGTTGACCAGAAAACTAATGGCAAAGAATAGGATTATAAGTAACTATATTTCTCTTCACAACCACTTGAATATTCACTCATTCTTTTATTTGAAACGACGCCTTTTTTGGGAATGCAAAATACTTATGGTATGCATTGGAATCCATCTTAATGTGAGGTTCGCCCGTTATGATGGTACGTGTGAGTGTAATACCTACGGTCCTTTGCTGCTATGTTTTTGCTGCTATGCTTTTGTTATCAAGACTTGGTTCTGGTTCTCTCTTGGTGTGCATTGGAATCCATCTTAATGTGAGGTTCGCCCGTTATGATGGTACGTGTGAGTGTAATACCTACGGTCCTTTGCTGCTATGTTTTTGCTGCTATGCTTTTGTTATCAAGACTTGGTTCTGGTTCTCTCTTGGTGTGCATTGGAATCCATCTTAATGTGAGGTTCGCCCGTTATGATGGTACGTGTGAGTGTAATACCTACGGTCCTTTGCTGCTATGTTTTTGTTATCAAGACTTGGTTCTGGTTCTCTCTTGGTGTGCATTGGAATCCATCTTAATGTGAGGTTCGCCCGTTATGATGGTACGTGTGAGTGTAATGCCTACGGTCCTTTGCTGAAATAGCTGTATCATGGCGATTTATATATTTTGTCCGAATCTGACATTCTAACTTCAATAAAATAAGAGTCATTTAATTCTGTACACTTATACCAACGTATTGGTAGCTTATAGATGCACTCATGAAAATTTACTATTTTTTATCGCTTGGAAATTCCAAGAAGACTTCTGATCTACTTATTATTATTATACAATTTTCTACATAAATAGCAATGAAGTTTATTAAAGGTGCTTTCCTTCAAAACATAAGGACTGGTCAGTCGTGGTTAAATCAGAAAAGTGCAAGTTTTCTTGAAAATTTTAGGCATATCTATTTAAATATTATATTCGAAAAAAAATGCTTTGTTATAACAATAATTGTAGACCTCTAAGCTAATTTTGGCATCTTTTTCAAAGTTCAAATCAGAGGAGAATTTGAACAGAAAAAAAAAACTCAAGCTAGAACTCAAATGAAATTATAAAAGGAGAGATTATCAACCAGTTCAATCAACTCATCTTTGGGGTTGTTTCTTTTCAAGAGCTCTTCATCTCTTCAATACTCTTCATCAAGCTTTATTTTGAGTTCCTCTGGGAGGTCAAAGTAGTTTGGAATTATAATTTATTAAAAAATAAAAAAAAAAGAAACACTTATTGTATTTTCATTAATATTGGTTGACATTCCAAGTTGAAAGATGCGAAAGAACAGTGCTTGAAGGAACAAAAAATGCAAATGTGTTTTATACCTTAGTGACTTCTGTAAATTGTGTGGTCTGTAGTAGAAATTATAGGAATGGGTATGTAATGAGCACCAGGTTTATAATTGTCCAATTTTTAAATAAATATTGATAATGTTCAATATTCAACTTATAATGATAATGTTCAGTATAAGATTTGTAAAATTATAAAGATAATGTTCCCAATTTATAGTCAAAGAGGATAATGTTCTTTATAACACTTTAATTAATAATGTTCTCACAATAAGAATTACTATTGTAGGGTAATGTTCAATTAAAGATTTATGATTCGATTACTTGATAATGCTCCTTATAAAATAAAGATAATGTTAAAAGAGGACTTATAACTACGCTTGATAATGTTCCTTATAATATAAAGATAATTCTCCTTATAATATAAAGATAATTCTCCTTATAAAATAAAGATAATGTTCTTTGTAGATCAAAGATAATGTTCAAATATGGATTCGAAAATAAAAATAAAAGGAAAATAAGATGTTAACAAGTATGTTTCGGGAAGGAAGCCCAAAGATAAAAAATAAAATTATTAAGTCTGTTACCATCCACTGAGATAGTAAATGCTATGCTTTTATTCGTTACACAGCTTATAATGCTCACTGAATGACCTCCTTTATTTCAGAAAAATAGAGAGTATTTATAATAAAATTGTACATTTGTACTATGTGAAAAAGTAAAGAATAGGACTGTGGTGTTTTACATTAATATCATCTTTCTTTTCCATATTCAATTCTCGAATCTCAACCCCATAATATGACAACTTACTCACATATCTTCAAGATTTTTCTCGATCTGTGCGAAGAAAAGGATGATATACCATTACTCGCTGATCTTATTGAAAGGCACAGTCAGCACATAAAAGCTAACATTGGCAAAGATCAAGATGAAGAATATAGCAAGCTTGCAAGTGCCTTTTTCAAGTACGCCAATTCAAGAGGCATAGAAGCTAAGAAGGGTGATGCTAAGGCAGCCTGGAAAAAGCATATCAAGCAGCAAGCAAGCATTGCTATGACAGCAACAACAACCAACAACAGAAAAAACATGGTCTTATGCCAAGATTATGGTAAAGAAGAAGGTGTCTTTGGTCGCTGGTCTGTTGGTGATGAAGACTTGATAAAAGTTTTTCAACAAAGAAAGAAGACGTGTTGTTGAGCTGGTGAGGAACAAGAAGATGCTAAGAGAAAGTCAATACTTGCTGCTTTCCTTTATCTTGGAAGTGCCAGTTGCTGTTGAAGGATTCTGCCTTGAAGCCAAAAACTTCAAAAAAATAAGAAAAGCGCTCACTCCTGCCACAAAGAAGAAGCAATTCGAGCATGAAATTCTAGTCATGTTTATTGACTTGAAGACACAATGGGAGCTGGAGCAAGAAGAAAAAGAAGAAAAAGAAGAAAAAGAAGAAAAAGAAGAAAAAGAAGAAAAAGAAGAAAAAGAAGAAAAAGAAGAAAAAGAAGAAAAAGAAGAAGAAGAAGTGGAAGATGATGACGATGATGATAATGATGATGAAGAAGAAAAAGATGTGCAGTACTTGCAGTACCAGATGTCGCGGTATGCAAAGAAATCGAAGAAGGAAGAAGAATATGCCTTGGTACGAGTTGTTCAAGAAATGCTTGACAATTTCAAAAACTGGAGGACTGAGTGTAGAACTGACGAAGACTTCATTGACCAAGCATTGTATCCGTTTCTGAGAAACATACTCTTGCGTGACAAGAATGTCTCATCCACACGGTCCTATGGAGAAATACCATGTGGCCATCCCAATTCAGACAGCAGCAGCAGTAGTAGCAGCAGTAGTAGCAGCAGTAGCAGCAGCAGCAGTAGTAGCAGCAGTAGCAGCAGCAGCAGTAGTAGCAGCAGTAGCAGCAGTAGCAGCAGCAGCAGTAGTAGCAGCAGTAGCAGCAGCAGCAGCAGCAGCAAAGCTAAACCCGATTTTTTCGTCTTTCTGCCTATCGACGATAATTCTTTTGGGTTGCTTTGCGTGGAGGTCAAGAAGCCTGGCACCAAGTCAAGTCAAATTTGGAGTGATCGCTCTAAGCTGGCTCTAGAGTGCAAACGATCTATTGATCATCAGGTGTCTCTTGGTGTCCGTACACCTAAGTGCTTTGCGTTGTTTGTTGATGGTGAAATGTGTTCTTCTTTTGTGTGTGAGTTGACTTCACATGGAATCTACACTTTTGTGGAACTTGATGTGTTTTCACTCCCTCGCGGAAAAATGGATCTGGGCTCTTTGCCTGACACCGTCCTCTCTTTCTGTTGGCTTAAAGAGCTAATAAATGAACAAATGTCTTGTATCTACAAGAGAAGAAAGATAAATTCTTTTGCTTCTTTGACCAAGCTTGTAACGCCTACAGTTGCCCTGCCTCTGAAGAAAAGCAACCTTGAACAATAAACCTGTTTTCTTTTTTTTTTCTATTTGCTTCGTACATATAAACCCTGATAATGATTTTATCTGATTTAGCAGTATTTGGCCTTTGAAAATAATGAATGACAATCATATTCAGAGCTTATAAAAACACACTTTGAATAGGCTACTTCATAAAGAAAATAACTTGATTCACTAGCTGTATTTTAAGAAAGAAGCACAACCAAAACCTCATCTTACAAAAGTATTTATGCCAAGAACATATATATCTATATATATTGAATCAATACAAACGTATTTTATCTTTCGTTACTTCAAAATTACGAAAGCGAGGTGCTCTTTAATACGGAGCTACAGTTCAACCCTGCAATTCTCTTTCTAGTAGAATTCCAACTTAACAAAGCCATCGTGGTAATCTGAACATAATAAATGTCTTCTCTAGTACCTTTAGTAAAATCATTTAAGCTGCAATTTTTGTTTATAAAAAGGAAGCACACCTAGGTCTGTCTCACATTGAAAGCCTGTTTATTTCATAGACATGCTAGCTTTTACCCGAATTCAATTTAAACATAGCAGTTTTGAATAATACAGAAGCATAAGCACATTAATGATTTATCATGATTATATATGATAAGAAAAGAAGGAAAAATGACTTGTTTATTTTTTTTAATGATGTGTAAGTAATTTCATATATTAGGAAGAGGCAATTATTTTGAAGAAGAGGTTTGAGAAAGATTCACCAAATACAAAATAGAGCCAGAAATAGAACCAGAAGAGTAAAGCAATAGAAAGAGAGCCTTGATGAACCAGGAAACAAGTAACTAGAATGATGATTAAAAAAAAAAGGCTTTCAAGCATATATAACTTACCAAAAGACCAAAGCCATCATGCTACCCTCTAATGTGCTGATTTTCATAGCCCACGCGGCTCTGCGTAGTTCAGAGCCGAATGAACCGGCCCAAACTGGCCCTGCGTAGTTCAGGGCCGAATGGATGCCATCGCCGACAAGAAGAGGGCATTTGGAACATCACTGTACGGAAACAAGTGGTTCCCTATAAGAGAGTCAGTAAACGTGTCTTTTAGAATAATTATCTTACCTCCTTGATGGATGAGAAGAGGCTAGTAGATTTGCATACGAGGCCAAGAGAGTAGAAGAGCAAAGTAACAGAAAAAAGAAGAAGAAGAAAAGGGAGGAAAGAGGACATAATCATACTGATATCATTGTTTATATTGAGAGAATACAGTCCAAGTATTCCTTTTATTTTTTAGACCTCTACTTTTTGTTCTTTAAAGAGGTATACGTAGATAACAATTTATTTCCTTGTTGTATTCAAATATGATCAAAGAAAAGTTAATCTTCAAGAGGGCATTACGCGTTTTAAAGAGATAGACAATACGATGCGTATCACTGTTCAATTGCTAACACAAACAAAACAAACCAATAAAAAGAAAGCTTTTACTGCTTTCTAACCTAAGAAAAGCTTATATTTAATCAGTTGCTGTTTGCCATTTGATAAATAAAAAGATGGCGATAGGAAAGCATGATGAATAATTATCACTTTTATTGCTAGCGCTATTTTATCAAGGCCTTCAAATGGAAAAAAGGGGGGATTTTTTTTAGCTTATTCAATCTCAGCAGACGTGAGTGGATTTAATCCATTAATTTTATTTAAGACTGTTTTTGCCAATAACTAAAGATGAATAGACAATGCGCAAGCACAAGATCTAGTCAACCACAAGCACTGACTGTAAAACAAGAAAAAGACAACTATTACTTACATTAAAGACACCAGACAAAACCTTCTTCAGTCCAAAAAAAGAAAAGAAAAACAAGAGAAACAAACACTAAGCTTGAGGAATGCCTGGAGATCAAACCAACATTGAGCATGACAGTAAGACAAAAAGAAAAAAAACCTAAAGCTTTGGCTAATCAACACCACAATGCTTGTAGAGTATACACAAGAGAGGGCTTTTTACAGCTTCTTTGGAAACGATAAAACACGAACTAAACGAACAGCATAAACGGAGAAAAGCACCTAATCTATCTGTAAATACAACACAAAGACAACAAAAAAGAAAAGTACAAGTTAGAAGGAGAGGGGAGACACTAGTAAAAAAAAAACACAGCACAAACATATTGTGGATCTAATCAGGGTGATCAAACCTAACCAAACCCTCTTCTTGCTTCAATAAGAGCTGATCAGACCCTTAAACAGAAACAAGAAGACTCAAAGAAGGAAACGCACACCATGAAGACCTGTTGAGCCTTGAACAAACACCTTGGAAGGCCAAAGAGAACCAGAGCTAGGAAAACCAGTCTTGAAAGTCCAGTGATACTTGTACAAAAGACCTTGCAGATACCTAGAAAGCCAATGTAAGTAGAGTAAACCTTCGCCATCTAGAAACTTACGGACTAAGATAAAGCATTATCAAAGAGAGACAGTTTTGAGGTATCGGTATGTCTTGATGGATAGTCTTGAAGACGCCTAGGGAACCAGCTTGAGTAGAACAGACCTTGTGATCGTGGAACTTGCTAACCACAACCAAGCACAACCAAGCACAACCAAGCACAGCCAACCATAACCAAGCATAACCAAGCGCAACCAAGAAGAGACGATCGAGAGCCAGCAGTAAACATGGACAGATAGCCTTGCAGATACCTACAGAATACGGTGAGTAGTGCAAAGCTTGCTGTTTTGGAACTCACTGACCAAAGTAGAGCACAACGTAGAGGGAAAGTCTTGAATCAGCAGTACGCCTTGCTTGATCACCTTGTAGAAACCTAGAAAAGCCAACTTGAGTAGAACAACCTTTGTCATCTTGAAACTAACCGACCAAAAGAAGCACAGCCATACAGAGAGTGTAGGAGAGAGTCTTGAACCTACTGTTTGTCTTGATGGATGACCTTTCAGCCACCTAAGAAACCAGCTTGAGTGGAACAAACCTTGAGAACTTGAAGCTCGCTAGCCTAAAGAAACACAGCCAGTGTACCTTGATGGATACCTATGAGAAAAAAAATCGTAAGTA